>NW_017308577.1:124539-146999 GCF_000935625.1 Nanorana parkeri | reverse complement strand
TTATCTTTTTTGCCTTCCTGAGGCCTATTCCTGGAGCCTCGAAAAAACCTTTGCAAGTGCTTCTTTTTCTTTTCCAGGAAAACTCTTTTCTTGTCCACACCAAAAAGTACATTCCCTAAAAAATGGGAAATTACACAATCTCAGCTTTGAGGCGGCATCCCCTTCCCAAACTTTCACCCATAAGGCCCGGCGAGAGGAATTAATGAGTGCTGAGAATCTGGCTGTCCGATTCAGCAGAGGCATCTGCAATATATTCAACCACCTTAAAAAGCATTGGCAGAGAATCCAAGAGCTGTTCCCTGGGAGTTCCTGCAAGCAAATGTGTCTTCAATTGAGAGAGTCAGAACTCCAAATTTCTAGCCTTACAAGTTGTGGCTAGAGCAGGCTTTAGATTCATAAGAGAAGAGTCCCAAGCTCTTGTTATCAATATATCTATTTTCTTGTCCATTGGCTCCCTGAGAACTTCAAAACCCTCAATACATACCACTCAAACTTCTCCTCAGGACTGGAAACGGAGAAGAACTGAGTGACAGAGGAGGAGGTTCCTGTATCTTTGCTCAGTGCTTCTCGAGAAAAAGGCCTTTAGCACCAGGTCAGACCGGGTGCTAAATCAAGGGTACTTTGCACAATACTTATCTCGTGATAAAGCTGTTCTCTACTTTTCTCCCTTTATTAAACAGGTACATTCCCATTACTTTCTATGTACTTATCACCAGGATGAGAAGAGGTGAGATATTTATGTTCCTACCTGACTTATCTCAGGTTATTAAACCGGGCATTTTCTATACTTTTCACTTTGCTAAGGTGAGAAAAGCCTTCTCACTGCTTATCTCACTCTTTCACAGTTTATTAGACGTACACCTAAGTCTGACTTTTTAGAAACTTTAGCCAAAAGAGCATCCAGCTTCGGAGTCTTGTTCCAAACTAAAGCGGGGTCATCGTCAAAAGGAAATCTCTGCTTGAGATTGCTAGACCTGAGAGGCTTCTTCTCTGGGTCTGTCCATTCTCTAAGAATTGCTTCTGAAAGAATTTTATGTACCGGAAAAACTTTATAGACTTTTGTTGCAATCCCTGATACATGAGATCGTGTCTGGACAGCTGAACAAGTTCTTCTTGTATTTCCAAAGTGCAATAAATGGCAGTGAGTAAATCATCTACATCCTCTGAAATTAACTTATACCTGGAGCACTTGAAATGTCATTCTGGGTACTTAATTCCTCTGATGACGAATAATTATGGGAGGGACCCGGTTCCCCAAGATCCTCCTGTTCAGACAACCCTAAAGACCCCACAGGGCCAACCTGGCCAGAACCCATAGGAGTGGGCAATGGAACAGTACTGGTTCTAGGTTTAAAACCCTCCAATTTCGATCTAAATGAAAAGTAGAAGATAACTCCCCCTTAACTTTAACTAAGAGATTACTGCAAGCTGAGGTGGATTCTTCCTTAAAGACATTGTCAATACATTTTTGACACAAAGGTTTTGCATAATTAGAGCTTAGCTTGACTGCACAAACAGCGCATTTTTTTCTTAGATGCCACCTTCCTTTTATCCGAAGCCTTAGCCTACCAAAAGAGAACCAAGGAGGAATAAGCGCTACTAAATCAATAACCAGGTTAAGAGCGCCACTCAACACCAAAGCACCCAACACCAAGGGACCACAGGTGGAGAAACAAAAGGTCAGAGGTAACAGGGAGGTGAGATTGCAAATCAAAATCCACCATACCTGAGCTGGTGCCAGGAAGACCGATATCTGCTGTTGAAGAAGCCTGCAGAGGTAATGCAGAGTACATCTTGCGGAGCATGCTGAGACAAACATCGCTGGCATCTTCTCGGTCACTAGGGAGATCCGCACTGAATATGCACAGCCAAGGCCCTCCCCTTCCTCATGCACCAGAAACACGGCACCCAGAAATTACGTCACTCACACCGGAAGTGACGTAGGCGGTCACCTGGTCCAGCCGTGGAATGCATCCAGAGGCCTCGGAGAACGAACGGACCCCTTTGACTGGCGGATATTCCTTCTCAGTGACCCAGCCAAGGGAGCTCCATCAATCCGGTCCTGGCTCTTGCTGGGCACTGAAAGAGGAAAGGAAACCAGCGTACCCCCTGCCTTGCTAGGAGGACTAACTGGGGGCCACAAATAAGGTAGGATCAACCACCTAAAATTGATCTCTGACAAGGCCTTACAGTCAGGCAGATCCACTCAAAGAGAGAAAACCCTAGGCAAACTGTTTCCGAAGTCTGATTGGCTCCTAAAGGTCACATGCTCCCCAGTTTAACCGAGGAAACACAAAGACTGAGAGACTGTAGAAGAGGCAAACCTTTTAAAGCAAGTGGGTGAAGTGTTTCCTATGTTTGGGGAGGAGATGCCATCTCTCGTGATGCTGACCTGGAAGACGTTAATGGGTAAAAGTCTTTCTGGTACAATGGTAGGGTTTGCGGGAGGCGGAGTAACTTGCTTTCATAATTGTAGGGACGACATTGTCTAAAAGGTTTCTGTTCCTCAGGACCTGGGCTTTAACAGCCAGCAACCAAGAAGGGTGGAATACCAGTCCTTGGGACAGGAGGGTCTGGGTGATCCAGAAGTGTGAACAAAGTCTTCCAGGAGTTTAACTAGGTCTATGCACCACAGTCTCCTGGGCCAGTTGGGAGCAATGAGGATCAGATGAATGTCCTCCATCTTGATCCTGTGAAGAAGTCAGGGAAAGAATATAGGAGGAGGGAAGCTATAGATCAGTCTGAATTGATCGCATGGAATAAACAAGGCATGCACTGTGAAGGCTCACAGATCCCTAGCCCTGGTGACAAACTTGTCCAGTTTGTGGTTGAACCTGGAAACCAGGAGATTCACATCCAGCATCCCCCACGTATGACAAAGGGCACGAAACACCTTGGAGTAAAGGGACCATTTTCCAGGGTCCAGAAGTTGATAACCTCTGCCTGCCAAGTTTTCACTCCTGGGATGTGTACAACGGACAGGGCCAGGACGTAAAGTTACGTCCAGGTCAGAATCAGGTCTGCTTTTTGACCTACACAACTTCTGGCACCTCCCTGATGGTTGAAGTACGCCATGGCCTTGACGTTCTCTAACTAAACCCTGTTTAGGTGGCCTGGTACATGGGGGATCCAGCATTAAAGGGACAACCGAATCACCCTGAACTCTAGAATGTTCATCAGGAGTCAAGATTCTTCTGCTGACCAGGTCCCTTCAACCCAGAGGTTCCCCAGGACTTCTAACCAGTCTGACAGGTTGGCATCCATTTTGAGCACTTTTCAGACCATCGGAAAGGAAGGATTTTTCCTATTCCAGCGCGGAGTTGGAGAGCCATAATGCCAGCACAAGTCTGGCCTTCCTGGAGGTCCAAGGACTGAACCTATTTTGCCCCACACAGCCAGAATGCTGAGCTGCAATGACTTGAAGTGAAACTGCACAGAGGAAACTACCTTGAAGGAGGGCAACAAGCAGTCAGGTGAGTTTTGGGCTGCAAGGTCCAAACATGAGAATGGAGAGATACAATCTTTTGCAAGGGGTAAAAAGACCCTGGACAGGGCCATGTCCAAGAACAGGCCCAAGTACTCCAAGTGGGAGAGTTCCAGCATCAACTAAACATACGACACTCTGCAGGCATTGTATTGTCTGATGAATGTTGAATGATAAGGTCTGTGCCATCACTTGAGGAGACAGCCATCTGTGTTACCCACTATGGGGATCCCCTAAGACCAAATCAGAGCAAAATGGGGCCAGCAACTTGGTAAAGAGCCGAGTTGCAGTAGGCAGGCTGAGTGAAAGGGCAACAAACTGGTAGTGTTGCATGTCCACAGTAAAGGGTAGGTACCACTGATGGCCAGGAAAAGTGGGGATGTGCAAATATGCGTTCACAACGTCCACAGATGGCAGAAAGTCTCTCGGATGAAGGGAGCTCATGACAGAGCGGGAAGATTCTATATGAAATGTTTGGACTTGCAGGAAACTACAAAGGATCTTGAAATAGAGAATAGGGCAGGCCCCCCTCTTTACTTTCAGGACAGCGAACATGTTGGACTAAAACCCCTGAAACTTTTCTGCCTCCGGCACAGGAACTGTCCTAGCTGTCCTAGGGCAACAAGTCATTTTATTCATCATTGCAGTGATCTTGGTAAGTCCAACAGCAGTAAGACAGAAGGAGGCAGGGAATTAAATGCCATCTTGTAACCATTGGTTATTATGCTCGGGTTCCAGGTATTTGGAATGTCCTGGTCTATAATCCACTGCTGCCTAAAAAAAACCCCAGTACTCAATACTGTAGACGTGAAGGGTGCCTAGCCTTAGCCAGTGCAAACGTTTGCAGAGTTCTGGCCTCCCTGCTAGATATGCAGAGTTGTAGCGGTAGCCAACCCAGAGCGAGCACACAGGGGAAACTGCAAAAGGGAAGATGTACAGGCACCGTGTGTCTACAACAGGCCGCCTATAGACCATGAAAATGGCGCCAATTTTAAAAAGAGGAGCAGCAGTTGCAATAGGCTGGGAGTGGAAGGTGTTATACAGGGCTGTCCTAACAGTCTGATTTCCCAGTGTCCAATGAAAGTAGCTGAATTACCCATCCAGTCAACTCTGTGTTCCCTGTGATGCATGATCAAGAAATAATTTTTTTTTTTGGGGGGGGGGATTAGAAACGCTTTAAGCAAGTTCTTTTGTATGAATGATCTTACCTCACAGTAAACAATGTCTGCACCATAATCTAGAGCAAGAAGGCGCATAGGAAGAGTTCCCACACGAACCATTGGAGCCAATACGATTTTCTCAGAAAAGGAGAGGTCCATGATGATGACCTAGAGGGTCAAATAATATAAACAAAAGTGGATTATATGCAATAATTTGTGAAACATACACGTGTAGAATATTATGATTATTGCACAAAGAAGAACTTTTTTTGCATTGGAATATAGAACTAAAATTAGTTCATAGATGTGAGATGGGAAAGAAACCAAAGTTGTTTGTAGGTACCATCAAGGCTTATATTATCATATGAAGGTCACGTTGTAATATATTATATCCACATACGAAAAAACTAATTGTTCAAAATATCCAAGTCAATAACATATGTGTACGAAAATAGTATCTTTGTCCCAATGTAGTACTGAAAGCGATTGTTCAAAAGACAATGCCGCCAACTCAGACACTAACATACTTACCTGGCCGAGAGCCCAGCGTCGCCCACTTCCCCGACGTCACTCTGCTCCTCCCTAGCTGTCAAAATAAAGTCGGGAAGTTTGAAATACTCAGCGTCCTAGTAAACAGTAGATGCTGAACATTTCCTTTAAACCGGCCTGTCCGCTCTCCATCCTGTTAATCCCTTTCTGAACCGCTCTCAACCTGTGGCTAAGTTGTGCAGCTGCTCTCCACATTGGAGCCTTATGCAAAAGGAGCTTCATATTCCTTACCTTCCAGCCCTTCATTGCTGAGGCTTTACCACTCCCTGTGCAGCAGACCCCACTCACTGAGCCATCCATCCACTCACCCTCTCCAGCTATACTCTCAGGATCAGCTTACCTGTTCTCTGGAATCGGACTCTGTGCTTCCTTAAAGTTACAAGTGCACTTCTCCTTAAACTGGCTTGCCATGCTACTGGATCTGCCTTCGCATAACTCATGTGGCTTTGCTGAGACATCTTAGATTATTCTCACCTGTTTACAGCAAGGACCATGAACCCTGAACCACCAATGCAGCTAACCTCAAGTAGTACTGGGTTAGCAACCTTCAACAGAACTCTGATTGTATATGTTAAGTGACTACCTGGGGGGAAGTGAGAGGTCACACGGTGGCGTATATCTGTGACATAGCTCTAGAAGGACTTGTAGTTACAGGTTGAATAAAGACATTAGTCCATCAATCCCCTATTTTATCCAGGTCCTCCTGTAATGTTATAATGTCTAAGTCCGTGTTTATAACCCTCCCAATTTTGGTATCGTCCGCATACACGGAAATGTCACTGTTAACACCCTCCCCGATGTCATTAATAAATAAGTTGAACAATATGGGACCCAGCACAGAACCCTGAGGCACACCGCTCATTACACTAGCCCAGTCTGAAAAGGTGCCATTTACAGATACCCTCTGGACACGTTCCCGTAGCCAGTTCTCTATCCACGTACACACCACCTCATCTATGCCCATAGCCCTCAGCTTGTGTAGCAAGCGTTTGTGTGGTACCGCATCAAAAGCCTTTGAGAAATCCAGATATACCACATCTACCGGCTTCCCTCCATCCATATCTCTACTTACCCCCTCATAAAAAGTTAGCAAGTTAGTTAGGCAGGAACGGTCTTTCCTGAACCCATGCTGATTGTCATTAACTATCCCGTTTTCCTGAACAAATTCTACCAGATAATCCTTAATTATTCCCTCTAGCATTTTACAAACTACCGATGTTAGACTGACCGGCCTATAGTTCCCAGGTTGGCACCTTGCCCCCTTTTTGAATATTGGGACTACCGTAGCCCTCTGCCAATCACTAGGGACCCTACCAGTCATTAAGGAGTCCTTAAAAATTAGGAATAATGGTCTAGGTATAAACTGGCTTAGTTCCTAAAGTACCTTGGGGTGCAGGTTATCCGGACCCACAGCTTTATTTGCATTGAGCATTTTAAGTTTTTGTTGTATCCCGGTTTCCGTCAACCACTGGGGTATATTTTGAGTTAAACTGGGAGTTTTGTCATGTATGTCAAACCCGTTTCCCTCCTGAGTGTATACGGAGGAGAAAAAAGTGTTCAGCGCCTCGGCCCTCTCCTTGTCATTTGTGACTAGCTTCCCGTTTTCGTCCTTTATTAGGCCTATCTGCTCCTTTCTCACCTTTTTACTGTTGATATATTGGTAGAATTTTTTGGGGTTCTTTTTACTATCTATGGCGATATGCTTTTCGCACTCAATTTTAGCTGCCCGGGTTACTAGTTTGCATTTTTTGTTACATTCTTTGTAGTTAAGGAACTCCAATGCCGTCCCCTCCGTCTTATATTTTATAAATGCCGCTCTCTTGTCCTTGACGTGTTGTTTTACAGTTTTATTAAGCCATATAGGTTTAGTCTTTGATCTTTTGCTCCCTAAAAGGTATACACTTTGAAATAGCAGTATGTAGTGCATTTTTAAAACAATCCCACATCTGGTCTGTGTTTCCCAGTTAGGTATAGTTCTATCCCTAACTGGGAAATATTTGATTTGCTGGACTCCATGCTTTAATTTTATCGACTGTATGAATACAGCTAATAGGATTTCATAACCAAAATGTATTTAATACCTTTTGTACATTCAAGCCAAATATTACTCCACCTGAGTGTTCCGAGTTTCACCTCATCCGCAGCTGAGATACATCAAGTGACCAAGATCTGCAGAGGCGGCTCTAGAGTTTGCGAGGCCTTAGGCGAAACCTAAACATGAGGCCCCACTCAGGCCTGGTTAGACCCCTCAGGGCCCTGGTGAGATCCCACAGAGCCCTGGTTAGGACCCTACCCAAGGCTCTCTAGGGTCTCACCAGGGCTCTGTGGGGTCTCACCAGGACGCTGTGGGTTCTAGCCAGCCTTGGTGTAAGTACCCTGGCGAGACCCCACATAGCCCTGGTTAAACCAAGCCTCTGTAGGGTCTCACCAGGGCTCCATGGGGTCTCACCAGCACCAGGGCCCCGTAAGGTCTCACCAGGGCTCCAAGGGGTCTCACCAGGGCTATGTGGGGTCTTGCCAGCCTGGTTAGACCCCTCAGAGCCCTGGTGAGACCCTAGAGAGCCCTGGTTAAACCAGGGCTCTGTAGAATTTCACCAGGGGTCTCATCAAGGCTCTGTGGGGGTCTCACCAGGGTAGCAGGCCCATGTGGGGGTCTCACTAGGGCTCTGCGGGGGTCTAACCAGCCTTGTTATACCCCACAGAGCCCTGGTGAGATCCCACACGTCTGTAGGGTCTCACCAGGGCTCTGTAGGGTCTCGTCAGTGCTCTGTAGGGTCTAAACAGCTTGGTTAGACCCCACAGAGCCCTGGTCAAATCCGAAAGAGCCCTACCCGGGCTCTGTAGGGTCTTACCAGGGCTTTGTAGGGTCCCAACAGGGCTCTGTGGGGGTTTAAAACAGGGCTGGTGAGACCTCACAGAGCCCTGGTTAAATCATGGCTCTGTAGGGTCTCACCAGCACCAGGGCTCTGTAGGGTCTCACCAGCCTGGTTAGACCCCTCAGAGCCCTGGTGAGACCCCAAAGAGCCCTGGTGAGACCCCAAGAAAGCACTGGTAAAACCAGGGCTCAGCAGTGTCTCACCAGGGCTCTGTAGGTTCTCACCAGCACCAGGGCTCTGTAAAACTCTCTGGCGTCTCACCAGGGCATCGGCTCTGTGGAGCCTCACCAAGGCTCTGTGGGGTCTAACTAGCCTTGTTAGACCCACAGCGCCCGGGGAGACCCCACAGAGCTCTGGTGAGACACCAAAGAGCCCCGATGAGACCCCACAAAGCCCTGGTTAAACCTGTAGGGTCTCACCTGGGCT
Source organism: Nanorana parkeri (assembly GCF_000935625.1). NCBI lineage: Eukaryota > Metazoa > Chordata > Amphibia > Anura > Dicroglossidae > Nanorana > Nanorana parkeri. The sequence continues at coordinate 138,504 of NW_017308577.1, read as the reverse complement.
CTGTAGGGTCTCCAGCACAGGGCTATGTGGGGGTCTCCCCAGCCTGGTTAGACCCCCACAGAGCCCCGTTTAAACCAGAGCTCTGCAGGGTCTCACCAGGGCTCTGTAGGGTCTTGTCTAGGCTCCGTATTGTCTCGCCTGGGCTATGTGGGGTCTCGCCACCATGGTAAGACCCCTCAGAGCCCTGGCGAGACCCCACAGTGTCTGATCTCACCAGGGCGAGATAGGGTCTCACCAGCAGGCTCCGTAGGGTCTCACCAGGGCTCTGTGGGATCTCAGCATGGCTATGTGCGGTCTCACCAGCCTGGTGAGACCCCCACAGAGCCCTGGTTGAACCAGGGCTCTGAGGGGGCCTCACCAGGGTAGCGGGGCTCTGTGGGGTCTCACCAGGGCACTGTGGGTTCTAACCACCCTTGGTAGACCCACAGAGCCCTTGAGACCCCTCAGAGCCCCGATGAGACCCCACAGACCTGGTTAAACCAAGGCTCTGTAGGGTCTCACCATGGCTATGTGGGGTCTCACCAGCCTGGTTAGACCCCTCAGAGCCCTGGTGAGACCCCACAGAGCCCTGGTTATACCAGGGCTCTGTAGAATTTCACCAGGGGTCTCACCAGGGTAGCAGGTCCCTGTGGGGTCTCACCAGGGCTCGGTGGGTGTCTAACCAGCCTTGTTAGACCCCACAGGGCCCTGGGGAGATCCCACAGAGCCCTGGTTAAGCTAGGGCTCTCACCTGCTTTCCACAGGGCTATCCACATGGCTATCCACAGGGCTCTCCAGGTTGCCACTTCAGTACTGTGCTGGGCTGGCCATGTCTTGCGGGCGGGAGCTGGCAGGACATGTCTCCGTCGGCTTCTGAAGTTAAACTCCAGCCTCCCAGGAGTGAGGTCTCTTCTCATTGGCTGGTGGGCGGAGCTCCGTCCAGAAGGCGGAGCCGATGGTCCGTGCGACAATCGTGGAAACAGGTGAGTTTTCAGCCCTGTCACTGTCAAACTGAGAATCTCAGTTTGAGAGCTCACAATGCTACCTGACTTCTAACAGGGCAAACTAGGCAGCCGCAAGGCCCTCGGGAGCGCGAGGCCTAAGGCGACCGCCTAATTTGCCTAATTAAAGAGCCGCCTCTGAAAATCTGGTAAGATTTATATATATCTTATTGTGCGTTGAAAGCGTTCCAGATATTTGTAATGCATGCAATGCACAATAAGATATATATAAATCTTACAAGATCTTGGTCACTTGATGTATCTCAGCTGGGGATGAGGTGTCGCTTAGAACAGAATGACGATTGAGGTAGAGCTGCAACAGTTAATCGATTTAGTCGATTAAAATCGACGATTGAAAACGTTGACAATGTTTTCGATCGTCGATTTGTCGGCTATCGATGGATTTGCCTGTTCGGGGCTCCACATGTGGCCTGGGCCACACGTCACACGCTGTTCCCGCTGCGGCCGCCGTGCCCACGGCACAGGCCGCGTAAGCCACGCCCACCTCACGCTGAAGCCGCACACGCCGCTGATCTCCTCGGCGCGATCTTGCTGCCCCCGCCATCTGCATGCAAATAAAAGCACGCATAGGACATTGTGTCTGTGCGTTGAGTGCTGCCGCCATTTCACTGTGGCGTATTGTGGTAGCGAGGCAGCAGAACTCTCCCACACGCACAATGTGCATTAAAGGGCAAGTTCACTTTCCCAAGTAATATGGGAAAATGGAATTACCCGATCAAATCTGGCCCCCTCGGCAAACAGTCCTTACCCTCCGCCGGTACAGGTGTACTGTCCTTACCCCGTACTGTCCAGCGCAGTCCTGCCCTATGCATTTTGAATTTCGCTCGCAAATTGCTGACCACTGAGAAGAGCTATTTAGCACAGACCAATACAGTTTTGATTAGGGATGCACAGATAGAGTATTTGGGCAAGTACTTGTACTCGCCCAAATGCTCGATATCTTCTCCAATACCTGAACTTCTGGTCAGAGGAAGACTTCCTCTGACCGGCAGTGCCGGAGGGGAAAATGGAGCCAGCTTCCCGTGCAATCAGGAAGCGGGTCAGCGACTAATGACCCGTCTCCCAGTTTCCTGATTGGCCAGGAAGCCAGCTCCTTGCTGATTGGCTGGGAAGCCAGCTTTCCAGCCAATCAGCATCGAGCTGGCTTCCTGGCCAATCGGGTCATTACTCGCCGCCCGGTTTTCTGATTGGCCAGGAAGCTGGCTCGATGCTGATTGGCCGGGAAACCGGATTCCAAGCCATTCACTATCAAGCCGGCCAAACATGGAGTCGGCTTCCCTGGCAGTCAGGAAGCCGGGTAGCATCTTATTACCCGCTGCCCGGCTTCCTGATTCCCGGGAAGCCTGCTCCATGCAAACGGAAGCACCGATACTCGGTGAGTACCGAAAGCAAAATATCGGTACTCTATACCCAAAAACCGGTATTGGTGCATCCCTCGTTTTAATTAAAACTATTTTTTTTTTTGTATTGGGACAAGTAGATTGTTATGCAGGACAAGTAGATTTGGCCCCCGTTTTAGCCCTTGGACAAGTCGTTTTTTCAAAAATTTCCAAACCCCTGGTAGTCCATCACTGGAGCCTTTTTTTTTCTTTTTTATCCGATTAACCGATTAATCGAACTTAATAATCGGCCAACTAATCGATTATGAAAATAATCGTTAGCTGCAGCCCTAGATTGAGGCCCGAAAATCCCCCATATTTAGAGAGGCCACGACCAAACCGACTGAATCCGAAACTTGCACACCTTCACAAAGGCGTTCAAAGCCTTCAGATTCACTATAGGATGAACCCTGTCCCTCTTGGGAACAGTGAATCGAGTGGAAAAAAAGCAGGTGAATCTTTTGGGGAAGGCACGGGATACAATTACCCCTGATCGAGCAAGACCTGGACTGCAGAGTGTAGATCTGCAAGCCATTACAGAGTAAAGCTGGCCATACACCTATAGATATATTCAGAATTTTTATGGTCAGATGGAAGATGGATAGAAAAAGTGCAACAGATTCCTCCATACACACTGAAATGTGTGGATAGAGGAATCTCCAACTGGGCCAAGCTTCAGTATCTTGCTATTCGGCCCCGCTGGCTCTCAAAATACCTGAACAATGCCTGCATCCAATCAGATTGTTCAGGGATTTTGAGAGCCAGGCTGGTCGACTAGCAAGATACTAAAGTTTGGGCCAATAGGAGATTCCTACATCCACACAGTTTAGTGTAGATGGAGGAATCTGTTGCACTTTTTCTATCTGACCATTGAAAATCTGCAGATAATCTATAGGTGTATGGCCAGCTTAGGCTGCAGACTGGAGGTGAAAAAAGCCTCTGGAGGATGAGATAGGAATTTGATCCTGTATCCAGAAAAAAACACTTCTTGGACCCATTTGTCTGCAACCAAGGACAGCCAGCATCCTGCGAACAACAGAAGTTGTCCCCCCACCTTGGTGACACCTTCATGCCGAGGAGGACTAATCCTCGGGTTTAGAAGGCTTGTGCTGCCAGGGGCACCATATAGCATGGCCGACGGGTGGCTTAACCGAATTGTTCTTGTGCGAGGTCCCCTGGACGCAAATAAAAAAAAAGCCCTTTGTGAGCAGGGAAGGCAGCCCCTGATTGCAGATTAACCTCCTTAGCTTTCCTTGCCTGCAGAAGGTAAGCACTATTTACAGCCTGTGAGATTTTGGATAATCTCATTCAACGATGCACCAAACAAGTGCTCATCCACGAAAGGCTTTCCCCGCTGTTGTGCCCCGTTCCTCCGCTGCTGCCAGCGTGCCTCCATTGCTCCTCCATGCTCCCTTTTCTGCTGGCGGTAAAAAGCCAGTGTCAAGTCTCCCATCCAGCGGTTGGGAGCAATAGCCAGCCTGCTATTGGCTATTTTAAATTACAATAGACAATAGCAGGCTGGCTGTTGCACCCACCCACTGCGTGCTGTCAATCACCAGAGGAGGACCTGAAGGAGAACAATCTCCTTCAGTTCCCTCCTCTGCTGACAGCAGAGGAGGGGAGATTGTGGGGGTCGCTTTGTACAGAATATTCTAAATCCCGGCCAGGTCACTATCTGCAAGGAGTTTGCATGTTCTTCCTGTGCTTGCATGGGTTTCCGCTGGGTACTCCGGTTTCCTCCCACACTCCAAAGACATGCTGGAAGGTAAATTGTCTCCTGTCTAAATCGGCCCTGTATGTATGCATGGGATACAGGGACCTTAGATTGTAAGCTCCATGAGGGCAGGGACTGATGTGAATGTATGCTATGTAAAAGTGCTGCGTAAATTGTCAGCGTTACATAAATAACTGTAATAAATAAATCAAAGTTTATGAAGTGTTTACAAGCTATGAATGATATATCTTTACTGTAATATTTCCCAATTAAATTGTTAATATGAAAAAGAACATTGAATTATGTACAACTATATTGGTACATGCAACATTACATCACACACACACACACTAAACTTTTACAAGAACATACATTTACATAAATTTTATATTTTGTTTTATGCCATTTATCTTGTAATCATTTGTAACTTTCTAATTAAACAAATTTTTTAGTTTTATGCAAGAACTGAAGCATTTTTCTCTTTGGAACTTCTTCCACCCTATATGTTCAAGATAAAAGACTACAATATAAAAAAGAAATCATATTCTACAGGGCACATGCAGGAAGGGACATTTTTAAATGTTTTTCATACTCAGAGAAGTGATAGGTTAAAACCCAACTGAACTTTCAGTTTAAATCTGCTGTAAATATACTAGATGCATCAAAACAAAGTCTCAGAGTTAATTTTTTCAGAAAAAAAGACATTTCCTGTTCTTGCCAGCATGCTGCAGAAAAGGAAACTCAATACCCCCCTTACTAAGTCAGAGCTAAAGCTCTACAATCACCAGGGAACATGTTCTGTTTTGATTGCAAAGCTGTAGGTGGGACTCAGCAGGAGGCCTGTCAGTTCTGTGTTAGACATCAGAGAGAGATCACTGCTTCTATGCAGAGAGCAAGGGTCTTCCTCTACTGTATGCTTTTCTACTCAACCTGTGGCTGCTTTCTGAAGAAAATTAATTGTTAAGGTGCCCATACACTGTACGATTATCGTACAAGAATCACGGGAAATCCCGCTATCGTACCATAATCGCAATGTGTATGGAAGGCGTGCGACCTTTTCTTTTTTTTTTAATTAAATGTTTCTTTTCTTTTAATAATACAGTACATAAAACACACTTATACATCCATAATTACATATTAAAACAATACAAAAACTGACAGAAAAGACTGACAAAAATGACAATACAATAGACCCACAAAAAAAAAAAAACTGTAAAATTAATTTTCCTCTCATCATACTATATTACTTAAACCACATTACTCCTCAAAATACCAATAGCAAATAAGGGAGATATTATACCCAAACTCCTTTACTATATTCAATCCACTTATCCCACATTTTACCATATTTATCCATAGTACCTTTATGTTTGAACATAATTCCCTCAAATCTAACCACTTTATCTACTTCTTTCTTCCACTCATCTACTGTGGGAGGAGTTGCTGAAATCCACCTAAAGGCTATACTACGCCGAGCTGCATATAATGCCCTCGTTATTGCCACCTTCGTGTAATACTCCAGCTTTATGGATCCAAAAATACCCAGAATACATAAGGGATTATTAGAAATATGAACTCCAAAGGCTATGTTTATTATATCCACTATTTCATGCCAATATCGTTTCAACTTGGGCATCGCCACAGCAGATGTATCAACGAACCAGGTTCAACCCCACACTTTGGACATTTAGAATTTTCCCTGAGTCCTATACTATGTAGGAATTCAGGGGTCCGGTATGTTCTATGTACGATATAAAGCTGCGTTAATTTATGCAACGCAGATGGTGAAACTAATTGGATTGAAAGCAGCGCCTCCCTCCAAAGGGCTTCACCCAGAGGCCCCAAATCCTTTTCCCAGCCCACTTTACATTTCATAGGAGATTTATTCAGGACCCCAGGTAATAAATTTGCATACATCTGTGAGACCAAACCTCTCATCATAGTTGCATCAAAAAATGTATCTATAACCGCATTTACATTACTACAAACCTCACGTACACCTGGATGTACCGTGAGCGCATGCCTTAGTTGCAAATATTTATAAAATTGAGCATTTGGTAGCAAAAAGCTTGCCTGTAACTGTTGAAAAGAGCACAAAGTACCCTGATCATAGATTGGCGCCAATGATTCAATCCCCATTTCCTTCCATATTCCAAATCCCTGGAGTTTGTTTACCTCGTACAGTACCCCAATTTCCCATATCGGAGTGTATTTTGTAAAGTCAGAAATATCCAATAACCCCTTAATTGTAGGGATGCACCAATACCACTTTAAGACCGAGTACGAGTACCGATACTTTTTTTCAAGTACTCACCGATACCAATTACCGATACTTTTTCTTAAAGGGACAGGTCAAATTTTTTCTAAATTAATACAAAATCCTGATTTTAGGTCAGTTTCTTAATATTATGAAGAACATGAAATGAACATGAAATAAATATGTATCATGCCAATGCTAACTAAGGCTTGTATCCCCATAGTGGGGTAAGACGCGATGGAGGTCCTGTGTGCGGCGGTTTCGGGTCCCTTTAGATGGCGGACGCGGCACAGGTACTCGTTTTTTTGTATCTGAGTATTTGCACGAGTATGAGTACTCATGCAAATACTCGGTATCGCCGCCGATAGCGATGCTTGTATCAGTATCGGTGCATCCCTACTTAATTGATTTCCACATTTTACCAATTAATCTTAAAGTGGGGAGATTTGAAAATTCTTTCAAATATAAAGTAGTTTCAAGAGCCATAAGAAGGTCCCTATTGTGAAACAGACATTTAATAATATCATATGCCCCTATCCTCTGTCCTGGCAAGTTCCATCCCGCCAAGTGTCTTAACTGTGTGGCCAAGAACATTATCCATGGATTTGGAAGTGCCAAACCCCCGGTTCTTTTAGGGTATTGCAAAGTTTCTAGTTTTATCCGTGCTTGTTTCTTCTTCCATATCAACTCCCTAAATACTGTATTTATCCTACTAAATATTAGTTTGAGAAATCCAACATGGAGAATCGTACAGTATATAGGAGAGTTGGGGCATCCAAATCATTTTGATGAGATTTAATCTACCGACCAGCGAAAGGGGAAGTTTGCACCATACATTGCATGGTTTCTGAAATCTCTGCAAAATTGATGTTAAATTATCTTCTAAATATGCCTCAACATTTACTCTAATCCTGACACTAGGGATGTCCCGATGCCACTTTTTCAGGCCCAAGTACAACTACTTCCCCTCGTGTACTTGCCGATACCAATTACCGATACTTTTTCTTAAAGGGACAGGTGACTTTAAATGATACATAGTACAACTACATGTTCTGTACTATGGATCATGATTTAACCTATTCATGTTAGCAGCGGAGAATTGTAACTCTATTGCTGGAGTGTAGTCGAGGTATGTGCTGTATATATGTACTTAATATTGAGAGCAGCGACGAGTCAGCGCTGGTCCAGTGGGAGGAGCTCCAGGTGGGGTCCTAATTTAGCTGGCTCAGAGGTGCCAGCCAGCTAAATTAGAATTCCACCTGTAGCTCCTCTCGCCGGACCAGCGCTGACTCGCCGCTGCAGGTTTTTTTTTTTCTTATTTACCTCGCCGAGCGTCACTGCTGCTCCGGTGGGCGACACTCTCCAAGCGGGGTCATCTGGCAGTCTCCGACCACCTAAATTAGGACCCAACCTGGAGCAGAAGTGACGCGACGCTCGGCTAGGTAAGTAAAGAAAAAAAAAAAAACAGCGCAAGCTTCGGCGCTAGGCTTCGGGGCGTTTTGACAAGTACTTGTCAAAATGCCCTGTATCGGGCCCGATTCCGATGCTAGCATCGGTATCGGGACATCCCTACCTAACACCCAAATAGACAAGTGATTCCACTATTTGTATATGCTGAATTTGCATTGGCAATTGACACAGAAGAGGATCAATCGGAAGCAACATGGATTTTTCCCAGTTTACACATAGCTCACATTTGGTAGGTTACACATAACCTACCAAATTCCAGAAGTAAAGACATCACTTCTAGTAAAGAGTGGTTAGTATCAGCTAAAAAGACCAATGTATCATCTGCATATACCGTAGTAATATTTTATCCTCTATTTTATCCCCGCTTAAACCCCACTATCTTATCTGAATTTCTTATTAAGTTAACTAACGGTTCTATCGATAATACAATAAAAGGAGAGACAGGGGACACCTGTCTAGTTCCCCTCATCAGTTTAAAAGCTGGGGATAGGGCTTTATTTATTTGTATTTTAGCCGTAGGATTGGCATATAATAGTTGAATATATAAAATATATTGGGGACCAAACCTAAATGCTCTTAATATTGCCCATAGATAATCCCATTCAACACTATCAAATGCTTTGGCAATGTCCAGGGACAATAAAGCTCTATTCCCCATTATCTCTGAGGGAACTTGCATATTCACATATAACCTTCGCACATTATCTGCCGTTGACTTATTAGGCATAAATCCACTTTGATACGATTTTATTACCTTCTGAATAATCTTAGATAACCTATTCGCCAGAACTTTTGCCAAAATCTTAACATCAGATCCCAGCAAAGATATAGGCCTATATGACTCCGGCAGTAACGCATCCTTCCCCTTCTTTTGTAAGAGAATAATTGCAGCTATATACATTGATTCGGGTAGTTCCCTATTTCCAAAGCTTCCTCAGAAGTTTGTAACACCGAAAGCAAAGTAGAGGCATTGTTCTCATATATCTCTATTGGTAACCCATCCAAATCTTAAGCTTTCCCCTTTGGAAAACTAGCCACTGCTGCCTCTAATTGTTGGCTAGTGAGAGGAGTTTCCAAACTATCCCCATCAACCTGGGATAACTAATTAAATGAGGTACTACCTATATAGCTTACCAGATCTATACTGCTATAAGTTGCTCTAGTGGTATAAACCCCTTCATAATACTGTTTGAAGATTGAAAGAATTCTGTTGGGCCTGCCGCACAATTGGCCATCCGCATCCTTCAACACATTTACAAACGTAACTTGCTCTTGTGCCTTTACCAACTGTGCCAGCAGTCTTCCAGAACTCTCTCCTTCTTCCCAGTACTTTTGATTACTACAAAATAGTTTATTTTTTGCTTTCTTATTTTCAATAATCTTCAGTTGTTCTTGTGCAGCGGTCCGCTCATCACAAGCTGTTACGTTAGGATTTAACACAAACTGCATCTCTAAATGAGTCACTTCTTTACGAGCCTCTTCCCCCCTCCCTATTCCATTGCCTCCTCGTCCTACTAATCTGCTGACACATATATACCCTCATATATGCTTTCAAAGAATCCCATACTACCCCATGTGACGCAGAGTTAATGTTTGTGCTCAAAAACGTTGCTATCTCATTTTCTAACTTCTCCTGTGCAGACAATATAATTAACCATCCCAGATTTAATTTCCAAGGCAATCTAAAAAAAACTTCCCCCAGTTTCAATTATAGTAATTATTGGCAAGTGATCTGAAAGTGATCTTGGTTGTATCTCAACCGATTTAATTAGTGGTATTACATCAACAGAACACAAAACTAAATCTATCCTAGATAATGTGTTATAGGTCTTCAAAAAACATGTATATTGGTGTTCCTCTGGGTGCAACATCCGCCACCCATCTAATAACCCAATTTCTTTAGAAAAATTATGAAAAGAAGTGTTTTTGTGACATCCAAGTGCTTATTTACCGGGAATTTGTCTAGTGCTATATTCATATAATTATTAAAATCCCCCATCACAACAACATAAATAGGTAACTTATCCTTAATAAATAATAACAACTTCCGGAGGACCTCATTAGAGTAGGGAGGAGGAATATATATGTTTACCAGCACGCATTCTACTTCATAGATTTTACAATGCAGAAATACATATCTACCCTTGTTATCACACAATACTTGTATACATAAGAAAGCTATACCTTTACAGACTTGTATTGATACCCCTCTAGAGTATGTTGAATAGCATGCATGAGCTGTATATTGCAAAAATCTGCATTCCAACCATCCAACACTATCTCCCATCAAATAATTGACGGCTTATGAGACATAATGCTGGATAGTACCGCACATTGCTTTGTCTTATTGCCCAAACCTCTAACATTCCAAGATATTATAGATATATATATTTTTCTATCCATTAAAATTTGACGTTTATATACAAAGAATATTACCCTATGCTGTGATACGAAGCAATTAGGCAAAGCTCTCCAATATAAGTAAAGATTTGATATTTGAGAGGCAAAGAGAGAGGGGAAAAAAAAACCACAACGCACATTAACCAGTTGACATCCGCGCTGTTAAACCCACTCATTGCGTGCGCGAAACCTCAAAAAACTTTAAAAGCTTTTACCGCTCATCAGTTTCGTGTTATCAGTGATTGATGGCCCTAAAATTATTACTCTCACTGCGACGTTCGCTGCGATATGTAACGTGTGTAGTGCAATTGTCGTTTTCGCGCGCTGGTGCACCGGACGCATATTTACATTTATATGTGCGTAAACGTGGGGGAGGGGGAGTTAAACATTTTAGGGGTTTTTTTTTACTTTTTTATGTGACTTTTTAAAATTTATATTATTTTTTTTTTGCACTTATTGTTATTGATATTATATAGGGGGATAACAATCCCCCTATATAATAGCAAAGGCACACTGGCAGGTCCTCTTTATGGAGACATTAGGGGTCTCTAGGACCCCTGTCACCTGTGGATCTGCTTCATCAGCTTGTTTTCTCTGGCTATAGCAGCCAGATGACCGACAGGTGAATGCGGAAGTGATGTAATACACATCACTTCTGCATTCACAGCCCGGAGGGAGGTCAGCAAGGAGCTGATCTCCCTTCCTCTTCCTCCTGATGCCCTCCCGAGCCGGTCCCGGTGCCGCAGATGGGGCAGCGGATCCCGGGATTGAAGGTGAGGGGTCAGGACCGAAAAAGCGTGTTTGCATTGCAAGGGTCTTTTCTGCACGTGCGTGCCCGCGAGCAGAAAAAAAATGCCGTCTGGAGACGGCAACCCGCCAATGCAGCAGTGCTGTCCGTCCGTTTTTTTACAACGGGCGGACGGCAACTGGTTAAACAACACGGTAGCAAAACAAAAACAACCCATTGCTACATTGACCCCCCACCAAAATATACTCCACTCAGGAGCCATATAGGGGATTAAAGACATTGACTTCACCCACCCATTCATCTTACACTCCGGATAATAGCGTGGTGTGTTTAATAGTCAGAATATATTCTATCCTCATGGCCCTCTTTATACCTCATAGCTTCTAGCCTCTTGTATCACTCACAGGGTATTTATCCAGTAAGGCCGAAACTGCTAAAGGGAGATTCAAAAAAGTGAGTTATTAATAATTCTATGCATTTTTGCAGGATATAACATTGAATATTGTATGGCGCATTCTTTTTTTCACTTCCTGATATTGAGCCTTTTTTTAATGAACCTCCTGTGAAAAGTCTGAAAATAACATCACTCGCGCACCTGCCACAAATATGGCTCCCAATTCATGAACTTTCCGAAGAATTGCCTCTATAATTGGTCACTTTGAACAGCATAGTCCTTGGCAAGTTCCCATGTACCCGAGTGTGTGCAGGGATTCTATAGGCTCTTTCAATCGTAAACATTGCAGATAGATGCTCTTTTCCTATTGTCTCTAATATCCAATTTCCCATATACGCCACCGAATTTACCCCTTCAGACTGTTCAGGCATTCCCACCATTCTGATGTTATTACGCCTTGCTCTATTTTCCAGTTCTTCGATCTTAGAAGAGTTAATATTAACGTTTTGCAACTCCATTTGAAGATCGGCACAAATAGAAGTATTTACATCTTCCAGTTTATTAATTCTATCTTCTGCTTCCGTCAGCCTCTCTCTAAACGTTTGCATATCTTGCCTGAGCAAGGAGATATCCATCCGTGTAGCTTGTATTTGCTCCGCCATAGGTACAAGAGTGGTATTACTGGCTTGAACTGCTGAGAACACATCCTTAAGAGTGGGATCACTTGGGGCGTCAAGATTTTGCAAAAATAACTGTCTCTTAAATCCATCCAGAGTCCCCCCTGTGGCCCCCCCTTCCTCTTCAAACACATCCTCGGGTACACTACATAGAGATTTATCACCCAAACTTAGTCACATTTAATTTTTAATCCGCGTCTTGGGCAGTTTCTTTTTTTGTCCCAGCTCTAGTCATTATATATATTAGGGATGCACCGATACTAGTATTGATATCGGTGCCGATTACGAGTATTTGGGCAAGTACTCGTACTCGCCCGGTTTCATGACCGGAGCTGAGTAATATACCCGAGCCGTGATGACGGCACTAGAGGGGAGCCGGCGGGGCGGTCAGCAGGATGGCAAATGGTCGATGCAGTGACTGTCATAGGTAAGGGTCAAGGGCAACGCGTTTCGAGGAATGATACCTCTTTCTCAAGCTCGAAAAGGAACATATCGCGGCGGCGGGAAACCGCCGATTTAAATGTGACAGCTGGGCGGAGCTTAGTGACAGTGGGCTGTGGAGCCTCGGCATGTGTAAAAAATGTTCGGTGTATGCTTGAAATACACTTGCCAGGTTGGACAGTTTAGGGAAACTTGGAGGTGAAGTTGGGGGGACGAAAAGCACATGTTCTGTCAGTATAGGAGCGTGCCATGGGCATAGAAGACATGGATGGTTAGTCACCCCCGGTGGGAGGCATTACAAATGTCATAAAAGACAATCTGAGGTTGGTTGTTTAATTATACATAATATTAAAAGAGGGGACTAGCCATATGTTGAAACGATTTGTGGTGTGTATGTATTATGTGAGATCTCTAATTATGCATGGTAATTCTATTACAAACTCGAGACGGGGCTGCTGGACGAGAGCATTTGATGCGAGTTTTCCGTCTCGGGGACCAATAAACCATTTATTGTTTTTAATGACGCAAGGAAATGGTTAAAAGTAGGATTTAGGGAGGATGAAAATGGGAATAAAAATGGGACATAAAGAATGGACCATAAGAGATGAATAAAATTATGAGTATAAAAATAGAAAAAATGTTTTACATATGTAATAAAACAAATAGTTTTCGTTTTATTACATACCGGACAAAGGCCGCGTTCTCGCTGGAGAGGCCCCGGGGGTGACAGGCTGCACATACTAAGGTAAGAGGGGACTTTCTTGTTAATCAGGATTGGGGGAAAGCAAATCGCTCTCCTCCAACTTCTTCTCCATCAACCAGCTCTTTGCACTTTCACTCACATCCACTGGGGGGAGCCAACAGCCGAGCAGCTCCAACGCTCCTTCTCCCCTTTCCGCCGACTATCCAGTCTTCACTCACTGCAGCTCAGAGCGTCAGCCGCCTGGACTCCACCGCCTCCTGACAGGACGAACCAATTGGCAACCACCACTCCAGCAGGCCAGGACCCAGGTATATACAGACGGTTTAAGGAGATGAGAATCTCCTACACCGTCGTTGCCTCTCGACGCTCGTCTGAGTCACCATCACAGTCGCCCCGTTCCAAGGGGGATCTAATCGCCAGCAAAGTAAGCCAGTCAGCCAGCAAATCCACAGTTAGAGGACATACAGGGCACTTGCTCCCACACCACGCCCACTCGCATCCGCTCCCGAGCCAGACCTCCCCCGTGAGACCGTTTCTACTGTACAGGTCTTCCGTCGAACAAGCAGGCTGGAAAACCAGCATGTTACACCCCCTTCGCTATCAGGTCATTTTTCAGTTTTCAGCACTGTGCAAGTTTGGTTGAGATTTCCTCCGTCACGTAACACTATTGTTTTATTTTAACTTTTTATAAAATTATTTTTATTTTATTATTTTTTCCTTTTTTCCGACTTAACTTTATTGCTATCACACAGGAGCTAACAACCCCTGTATGATAGCATTT
>NW_017308577.1:122724-123296 GCF_000935625.1 Nanorana parkeri | reverse complement strand
GGGGGAAAGCAAATCGCTCTCCTCCAACTTCTTCTCCATCAACCAGCTCTTTGCACTTTCACTCACATCCACTGGGGGGAGCCAACAGCCGAGCAGCTCCAACGCTCCTTCTCCCCTTTCCGCCGACTATCCAGTCTTCACTCACTGCAGCTCAGAGCGTCAGCCGCCTGGACTCCACCGCCTCCTGACAGGACGAACCAATTGGCAACCACCACTCCAGCAGGCCAGGACCCAGGTATATACAGACGGTTTAAGGAGATGAGAATCTCCTACACCGTCGTTGCCTCTCGACGCTCGTCTGAGTCACCATCACAGTCGCCCCGTTCCAAGGGGGATCTAATCGCCAGCAAAGTAAGCCAGTCAGCCAGCAAATCCACAGTTAGAGGACATACAGGGCACTTGCTCCGACACCACGCCCACTCGCATCCGCTCCCGAGCCAGACCTCCCCCGTGAGACCGTTTCTACTGTACAGGTCTTCCGTCGAACAAGCAGGCTGGAAAACCAGCATGTTACACCCCCTTCGCTATCAGCTCATTTTTCAGTTTTCAGTACTGTGCAAGTTTGGTTGAGA
>NW_017308577.1:119064-122579 GCF_000935625.1 Nanorana parkeri | reverse complement strand
GACCTGTAGTCTGCATACAAGTGATCTCGGCGGCATTGCAGAGATCACTTGTAGTAAAGGAGCAGCAGCTTAGCAGCTCTACATTTAGCCCTGCTTGCCCGAAGCAGGGCTAAAGGTAAATGAAAAACTACCCGGCCGGCTCTCCCTGTGCCAGGTGATACGAATTTGACACCCCTGCATAGGCTCGCGTGCCACCAGAGGGGCCTCTGCGTGTCCTCTGTGGCACACGTGCCATAGGTTTCCCGCGCTGGTCTAGGTGGTATAACCTCCAAAGTTTGTTCAGGAACACCGGGAGACAGTAAAAAAGAATGAGAGGAAAAATGAAAGCACTATATCTATTGATACAGTCAATATGGACATTTCCTGGTCTACAGCAGTGGACAAACAAGATCTAGAGCGAGATTGGAATCTGAAAGGTGCCAAACCAAAATCGTTAACCCAAAAACAAGGGAGGGAGATCAAGGGATGCAGAATCTTTTTTTAGCCCTGGCCAAGAGCCCCAGGGTAAAAAGCAAGTTAGGTACCTGGTAACTTCTTTTCCAGGAATCTTCCAGGGCAACACCTGAGATAGGATCCACCCACCTACAACAGGAAACACATCATCCACAATTAAAATAAAATGGGCGGTACTGCCCCACCACCTCAGTATTACAGAAGTATTACGGTTCGTAGACAGAAGCACCACCAGATAGTAATAATAAAAACCATGTTGAACACACCCCTCAACAGGCAGGGTGGGAATGCCTGCTGCCCTGGAAAAGAAGTTACCAGGTACCTAACTTGCTTTTTCCCAAGTCATCTTCCAGGGCAGCATCTGAGAGGATTAGGCAAGATATCATGCTTTTTCGGGCGGGGGGCACACAACTTCCAAGTGCCTCCTTCCTGCCAAAAGACTGGTATCAGCAAGGGAGGAGGACAACTCTGCAGTGCAATACAAGGAGGTTGGCACTGGAATTAGCGGCTTTCCTCCAGATATGCTCTGGGGAAACCTCAGCTTTCCCAGGTCTAAGAAGACCAACATCCTATTGGAGCATGCCAAGAAATCCTTTAGAGGATGAAAGGTCAATGGCTAGCCTAAGTCCCCATAGTTACATAGTATTTGAGGTTGAATAAAGACATATGTCCATCAAGTCCAACCTATTGTGTGTGTGTATGGGTCCCTGTGTCATCTTGTTATTAGGAGTACCTGTACCCCTGTATATTACCATTTCTCAGGAAATCGTCCAAAAGCTTCTTGAACGATTCCACACTATTAGCTGAAATCACTGCTTGTGGCAGTGAGTTCCAGACCCTAACTGCGCGAACTGAGAACAACCCCCTTTGCCCCTTGTGTTTGAATTTTTTTTCTACCAGTTTCAGGTGGTGTCCTAGTCTTTGTTATGGAATTAATCTTGAAGAGTTTGTTGCTAATGTCGCTATGACTATGGAACATTGTACATGAAAATCATATCCCCCTTAATCTCCTTACTTCCAGCGTGAACATATTTAAATTTAGTAGCCGTGTCTCATAGCTCTTGTCCTCCATCCCTTTGATGAGTTTGGTTGCCCTCCACTGGACTCCCTCCAGCTCAAGGACATCCTTTCTGTGTACTGGTGCCCAAAACTGCACCGCATACTCCAGGTGAGGCCGAACCAGTGATGTGTAAAGTGGCAAAATTATAGACTTGTCCCTGCAAAACATTCCCTTCTTGATGCAGGACAGGACTCTACTAGCTTTACTTACAGCAACCTGGCACTGTAATCTATTATTTAGTTTATGGTCTACAATGACCCCCAAATCTTTCTCCATTTCAGACTTCCCTAGAGGCATACCCATAATTGTATAACCCATTTGCTTATTATTTATCCCAAAGTGCATAACTTTGCATTTATCGACATTAAACCTCATCTGCCACATAGTTGCCCACTCCCCTATTTTATCCAGGTCCTCCTGCAATGTTACACTATCTTGGTCCGTTTCTATTACCCTCCCAATTTTGGTATCGTCAGCAAACACTGAGATATCGCTGTGTCCTCCATCCCCATGCATTGGTGTTATGCTGCTTTGCAGTCTTCATAAGGTCCTGAACAGGCAAAAATATTCTTGGATTTCCTCCAAGGGCGATTGACTTCTAAGTAGCACCTGGCAACTTCTATAGCCTGGATGAGGGAGCTGGTTACTACTCAATGGATGGGATAGAAAAAAAAAAAAGAATATACCCCTGTCTTTATTGGCGTTATGCTGCTTTGCAGTCTTCATAAGGCCCTGAACAGGCTAAAATATTCTAGGATTTCACCCAAGGGTGATTGACTTAAGTAGCATCTGGCAACTTCTATAGCCTGGATGAAGGAGCTTGTTACTACTCAATGGATGGGATAGATTAAAAAAGGAATCTACCCATGTCTTGCAATACAACGCCCAAGCTACTAACTACTATTCAGGTGTGCACACCGGGATAACCTGACAGAAGACTTTGGAATGTGCATTAAAAAAAAAACCTGCTCCAAGTACTATCCGGGGCTAATGCTGTGCACTCTCCTAATGCACCTATATACACAGCATCAAGGTAACCCGAACTTCTCATGCTGCAGCCCCATACTGCCATCAGTACTACCAACTGTGTTAAACTGCCACCAGTTTATTGATGTGGTGTAACAGGCACAAGCAATTTACATAAGGACATATAGAATGGCCGAGGAGAAGAGAAAACTGACACAGCAATCGCCGCTGCTGAAGCTGCGGCAGTCGCCTCCCTGGATTTCCACTCGCCAATTGCTAGGGGGGGGCGAGGGGAAATTTTCAGCCCTGGCCTAAAGTATGAACTCAGGAATATTTAAATACTGAGATTACTAACTACATCATAAACCAGTAATACTAAAGAGTAAAACTGGTCATTCTGTAGATAGTATAGTTACAAAGTCCACAGAGAATGAACTCTGATGAAATATAGCTGCTGAGAGTCATACTACATCTTAACCAACAATGATTCCAACCAAGTGGTAATCAGCTATCCTGTGGCCATTATAGCTATACAAATACACAAGGTACGAAATTAGTGTTGAATCAGTTTTTATTAGTATTTTTTAACAGTTCCTTAACAATCAGTATCAAAACTCAAGAAGGGTACAAAAAGTACAATCAGTACATATACAACGAGGATATCAGGCTACATGAATATATGCATTGAGCAATGGTGTACTGGTGTGATCATTCAAGCATTAATGGGAAGGTGACCTAGGTTCGGTCACACAATACGAAAAGCTAAGGCCTTTCTATGTTATGCATAATTCCACCATAGTGAGGAACAACACCACGATGACTATGTGTACATTATAGATCCGGTGGGTGTCACCAGTGTATGTTCAAAAATTGTAGCTCATGTCAACATTGGCAGGTACCTTCTCTGGCCCAACATTTCAAATATCCTGATATGTCAGGAAAGTTGTAGAAAGGGAGGGGAACCGAAAGAGGTAAACTAAGAGAGGGGAGAAATGTGGAAGAAAGAAAGAGGGGGATGGAGGGGAGGGGATTAGGG
>NW_017308577.1:113364-115400 GCF_000935625.1 Nanorana parkeri | reverse complement strand
ATAGTCTGGAAGAGGTATAATAATTTCGGAAGAGTCTCCATCTTTAGGGCATCTAGTTTACCGAACCATGAGATCCTCATGTTACTATATGAGTCAAAGGTGTGGCGAAGGGAGCTCAGGAGAGGGAGATAGTTCAGTTGGAAGAGATCCGATAGTTTGGATGGTATGGAGACTCCTAGATAGGTGAGTGACCGGGTTTTCCACTGGAAGGGGAAGTTGCCTTGCAGGTCAGTGACAGTAACGGGCGCTAGCGTAAGGTTTAAGGCAGTGGATTTACTCATATTGACCTTGAAGTTGCTGTGTCTGCCAAATCTACCGAATTCTCTAAGAAGCGCCGGGATACTTATATGGGGGCTAGTAATATATAGGAGTAAGTCATCCGCAAATAAGGACATCTTGTGGTGAAAGGAGGGAGTTGCGCTAGCGTAAGGTTTAAGGCAGTGGATTTACTCATATTGACCTTGAAGTTGCTGTGTCTGCCAAATCTACCGAATTCTCTAAGAAGCGCCGGGATACTTATATGGGGGCAAGTAATATATAGGAGTAAGTCATCCGCAAATAAGGACATCTTGTGGTGAAAGTAGGGAGTTGGGATCCCCTGTATATCAGGGTACAGGCGGATGGCTTGTGCCAAGTGTTCCCTTACAATCACATAAAGCAGCGGGGATAGGGGACAGCCCTGCCTGGTGCCATTGGAAATGGCGAACGGCTCAGAAAACGAGCCATTCACCATCACCCTGGCCGTGGGGGAGGAGTATAGAGACATGATCCTAGAAATGATGGAACGTCCCAGTCCTATTTGAAGTAGTGCCTGGTGTAGGAACCCCCAATCCACTCGGTCAAATGCCTTCTCGGCATCTATGGATAGTAGACATGCTCTAACGTTTTGTTTTTGAATGTGCGAAATGAGATGTATCGTTTTGGTGGTGTTCTCCCTGGCCTCTCTCCTGGGCACGAATCCCACCTGTTACGGGTTAATGAGGGATGGCAAGGATGGGGAAAGACACATCGCCAATAGTTTTGAGAACAATTTAATATCAACGTTAAGGAGGGAAATTGGTCTAAAGTTCTGACATAGGGATGCGTCTTTGCCGGGTTTGGGGAAAACGCAGATGTTCGCCTCCAACATAGTAGTTGGGAAAGGGTGTGCATCATCCACCGAGTTGAAGGTGCGGGCCAAAATGGGGGATACCAGGTCAGAGAGCACTTTGTAGTACCGGGGAGAGTAGCCATCCGGGCCTGCACATTTACCCGCCTTCAGGGCTTTAATAGCCTCATCTACCTCAAGTTGGGAGAACGGGGATTCTAGTGCCTGCACCACTTTAGGGTCTAGGGTCGGCAAAGCAGTCTGCGTGATGTAATCTGTTAAAGAGTCAGGGAGAGTTCCGGGTCGCCGGACCGGAGTTGGGGCAGAGAGATTGTACAATCCCGCATAATAGCGTCGGAATTCCTTAGCGATACCCGAGGTGGATTGAATTTTAGATGACTGGCGGTCCAGAATAAAAGGGATAAAGGCTCTCGGGGGCCGGGGGTGTAACGTCCTGGCTAAATGTCGGCCACATTAGTTGGCGGTTTTCGTACCCAAGTTTACATGCCCTGTTTCTCGCATTAAGCATCAAGCAGTTCCATCGGGTAAAGAAGGGAAGGGGGAGGAGTCCAGTGACGTCACGGACATCGACATCACCGGACTCCTTCCCCTTCATTTCGTTAGCCGACAGCCACTTGGGGAAGGGGGAGGAGTCCGGTGACGATGTCCGTGGCGTCACTGGATCTCCGACGAAAGACCCGGAAGCCGGCGGAGAGGTGAGTACGCATCCAAAGAACTTTGATCGATCAAAATAATTTTGATCCATCAAAATAATTTTGATCCATCAAAAAAATTAACGATTAATCGAGGGATGCACTTTGCAATAGCCAATAGCAAACTAGCTAATGCACCCGCCCCCTGCTGCTTTCAATCACCAGAAGAGGACCTGATAGAAAAATTGGATGGGTGGACGGGTATGATGGTGGGATGGGGTGCAGAGGACGGGTAT
>NW_017308577.1:96798-113240 GCF_000935625.1 Nanorana parkeri | reverse complement strand
GACACGTCTTCTCACATGCCCTGGTAGCCACGCCCCCCCTGTGAATGTGACTTTAAGGTGCCCACACACCTTGCGATAATCGTGGGAAATCCCGCGATTGTACGATTATCACAAGGTGTGTGGAAGGCGTGTGACCTCTCCTACTGTAAGGTCGCACGACTTTTATCTTATGAACATGTTCGAAAACCCGCCGAGAATCGTACGACTGTCGGCGGTTGTGTGGCATGTTCGCAAGATAAAAGCCGCACGGGCCGGTGTGCGCAAGCGCACACTGCCCGTTTAGCATTGCGGTCATCGATCAGTGCAGGTACAATCTGCCTGTCCAAGATAGGCATATCGTACGTTTTTTAAATTACCTTACAACCATCGCAAGACAAAAGTCTTGCGATGGTTATAAGGTGTTTGCCCAGCTTTATAAATATGCCTCTTAGTTTCTTGTTTTGGATGTATTGTTTTACAATAAGCATGTATGTTTATCAACATTTTTCTGTTACTAACAACATCAAAAGCTTCTAGTGTTATCCTATTTTTATAGCAATTGTAAACATAATTTGCCACTGGCATTATTTCCTCCCATTATAACTAAGTCAATATTCCTTCCACTGTCACTGAAGGTGTCTAGGACTCTTCCCCAGTCCTTTAGGCCAGAAATGGTGTCAGGTGAGTTGGTTTGTCTACAGCGCTGGGGGGCCCTGGTTCAAATCCTGTTCAGGACACTATATGCAATGAGTTTGCATGTTCTCACTGTGCCTGCATGGTTTTCCTTGCGGTGCTCCAGTTTCCTCCCACATGCCAAAGACATGCTGGAAGTTTAACTGGCTCCTGTCTAAATCAGCCCTGTGAACATGTGAGATAGGAACCTTAGATTGTAAGCTCCTTGAGGGCAGGGACTGATGTGAATGTGCAGTATGTAAAGCCCTGCATAAATTGTTGGTGTTACATAAATACCTGTAGTAGTAGTAAATAATCATTTTATTATTATTATTTCCAAGGACAACAGAATGTTGTGGTGTAGGGGTCTCGAGTGAAACTGAGCCAATGTCAATACTTTGAAGGAGACTATCCGGTCGAGGACTCTCAGGCGAAATTACTGAGTTGAATGGCTCCCAGGCCGAGTTGGGGTGCAGCCTCGAATGTCTGCATTACATTGTTGGTTAGAATTTATGCCAACTGTTCCGGCAATAATTTTTAAGGTATCTTTCGATTGGAAAGCCGTGAGATTGTAGTAAGGCTAAAACTAATAATATCTTAATAAATACTCGGGGCATGAAAGTCAGACCAAATTGAAGGGCTACAAACTGGTAGTGTTGTGTGTCCTCAGCAAAATGGAGGTAGCATTGGAGCATTGGGGGGAATGCTCATAGGGGCAAGTACAAACCCTTGATGTCCACAGAGGCTAAAAAGTTCCCCTGATGGAGGGAGGCTATGACAGATCTCATGGATTCCATGCAGGATTTTGGAATCAAATGAAGACATCAGATCCAAGATGGGGCACATGCCCCCATTTCCTATTGGAACACTTTAAAGGTTTGAATAAAAACCCTGAAAAAATGTTTTGCCATTGGAACAATGGCAATGACTCCTTGGCTCAAAAGATCTGTTGGAGCAGCATGGAGGTCTGCTAGCCTGTGCAAAGCCACAGGTAGGTCAGACAACAGGAAGCAGCACAGGTAGAGGGTGAAATTAAAGCTTTTAGCCCGAACACACTATGTCTTTTACCCAGGCATTGGAGATGCTCTGACTAGGTGTCCACAAAGATCAACAGATGCCCCCTCTCTTTGGAAGGTGGGGATGTCCCTTCAAGACAAAAAGGACATGTTTGAAGTTGAAGTTTATCATCAAAAGACATGCGTTTTCAAAAGGCAGCAAGCATTTTGTATATTGCTGTACATCTGCAGACCAACATTTTAGTGTTGAATCAGTTTTTATTAGTATTTTTTAACAGTTCCTTAACAATCAGTATCAAAACTCAAGAAGGGTACAAAAAGTACAATCAGTACATATACAACGAGGATATCAGGCTACATGAATATATGCATTGAGCAACGGTGTACTGGTGTGATCATTCAAGCATTAATGGGAGGGTGACCTAGGTCCGGTCACACAATACGAAAAGCTAAGGCCTTTCTATGTTACACATGAGTCCACCATAGTGAGGAACAACACCACGTATCCGGCGGCGCCATCTTGGCTGCACGTGTGGAGGCAGCGTGAGAGGCCGCGGGCGCCGTCCGGGCGAAATATCGGGTCAATTCCCGCGGCACAGGCCCCTTCTTAGCCTGCTTCTTACTCCTCTTCCTCCGGTCGCTCATTGCCGGTGATCGTGGGGGAGAAAGCCGCTGCTGCCTGCAGTAAGATATGCCCCAGAGCGGGAGACGAGCCGATACACGTCTCACCGCTCCATGCGCCAAGCCACGCCCCCTGCAGACCAACATTTTAGCCAAGGAGTTCGTTCTGCACAAATTCACAGACAAGAGACTCATTTGGGAAATAAGCTAAACGATATAAAGTAACTTATCTATGCGATAGTGTAGCGCTGTAGGCATACGCTCTAAGTGCTCTACGACTGCATCGCCAATAAGAAGAGTACCTGGATCCTTAGATATAAGCCTATTCCATTCCTATGGTTTGGCAAAATAGAGATCATGGTTTTGGCAGGTTGCATAGCAGAGCCTGCCAGCACAAAGAAGGATTTGGAAAGAGCTTTCAGACATTTGTCAGTGGTATCCTTAAAGACTGGTGCATCCTCATTAGGTACGGTCAGTGTTTTATTAAGCGGGATATAGCAGGATCAACAGGGGGAACAGCCCTCTTCTTAACAAAAGCCAACTAAAAGTGATAGTGGTCAGAGAAATGTTTGAAGGAGTAAGCAGTTTATCGGGACATGTCCAGTCTTTGTACAGAACAGGTTTAAGTAAGAATTGTACTGGAAAGTTTTGATGCCTCTTCAGGGTCCAAAACTAGTAACAGTACTAGTATCAGCCACTGGTTGTTGCAGTCATGAGCTGGCTTGCACAGCGTCATCCAACAACATATCCACAGCAGAAGGCTCAAAGGCCACTACAGCTGCAGGAATATCAGATAACAATTCTATAGAAGGCATAGAAATAAGCTTATGGCTTCTCCAAGTCAGCAATCATAGTTGTCCATAAATCCTAGCACAGCTATAGAGAACTCCTCCCTGGATAAGCCAGTGGTGTTTGCCAGGCCTGATGGAGATGGAGGGCCTTCAAGGAGTGTTTGGACTCAAATAGGGGACAATAATTCATGTTGTTTGTGTCAGGTCTCTGAGGAAGAAGACTTCAGGCCATCCTGGAACTGTTAGTGGATTGTGAGCTAGAGAGACCCAATACAGTAGGACTGTTCCCTTTTCGCTTGGGATCCAATATTTTGTGCTGCTAGACTAAGGCACCTTAATATAAGTCAACAAGTAATAGAGTCACAAACCAGCTGCTGAAAGGAGAGGTTAAAAGGACAGAGGTGACTAGGTCACTGTCGTTTGCAGCAAAGTGGCAGAAAGCTTGTGTGCCAAGCTGCCTATTTTTGGCACTTCTCTATTGTCCCTCTGATCCTCAGGTGCCTTCGAACCTTCTTTCTTTGATTTTTCTCCTCTTTTCTCTTCTTGTTCTTTTACTCATTCCTCGTTCCTTTCTGCTCCTAGTTTTCCCTACCCTGCCCCCTCCTTCTGTGTTATGACCTGACTTCCATGGGCCTCTTGGTGTGCCTGTCTACTATGATCTTATGATCCCTTTATGAACTGTTGGTGATTTTATACTTTTAAATTACTAAGTTTGCTCATTGTTTGTTAATATTGTTCCATTGTTATTGTACTGTAATATGTTCTTCTTTCGCTTTTTAAAAACCTAATAAAATTTTTGTGAAAGAAGACCATGTTTGCCTTGCAATAGGAGCAATGGTGGGAAGACGCTGCTAAAAAGGAGGGAACAGTGTGGAGAGTGCATGTGCAACACTTCAGCTAATGAGACAGCCCTTAATTCCCCAGCGTTTAAACTGGCAGAACAGGTGGTAATAGTGGCGCTAAACTCTACCAGTAATGTAGTAGCGCCACAAGCAAAGCCTAGTTCCCGCAGCTCACATTCCATGCAATCCCTACAATCTTCAGGGATTGCTTGCTAAAACAGCAGAAATATGTATATATTGTATTAAAATATGCATCTAACATAAAAGTTCCCATCAGGAAAGAAAAAGCAGTTGTCATATGTGAAACATGTCAGAAACTAATAGTTTGACACCTTGTTGACTGTATAAAGAAGTGGATAGCATAGCCAGCCAATCTGGCTAGGTTATCATCTATTATGGAGGCCTACTGATGGAATAAAAGGGCACACTGGGCAGTATTTTAAAACATTATGCTCGGATTATGCTGTATGCTAACTATTCATGTTAGATGCATATTTTGATACTATATACACTTATTTGCTAGTTTATTGTGTCTGTTAGGTGGTTAGTTTCATAGTTGTTAAGGTTGAGTGGTTGTGTGTGTTTCTGTGTGTGAGTTACCAAGATTACCTTGAATGATTCCATACTCTCAGCTGAAACCACTCTCAGGGGAAGGGAGTTCCACAATTTTACCGCTCTAACAGTAAAGAATCCCCTTCATAGTTTATTTTCTCTTCTAGTTTCAGATGGTGGCCTCTTGTTTTCTTGAGCGAACAGTAAAAAGTTTTTATTACTGAATAACCCATCACCAGTAAACAATTTGTTCATTAATATCATGTCCACTGTCTTCTTTTTTCAAGAGTGAAAATGTTTAATGTATGCAGTTTTTCCCCTTAGTTTAGGTCCTCTAACCCCTTTATTAGCTTGGTTGCCCTTCTATGGAATCAAATTGTGGTTATGACAACATAATTGTAGCACCTGAAAAGTCCTTTTTCTAACAAGATTTATGTTTAGCTTTAGATATATTTAGCCTTGTAAACCCTCTGTGAAGCTCACTGTAAAAACAATTCCTTCAGAGAAGGAAATTACTTTTTGTCCAGATAAAGTTTAATTACTTATGTTCTCCTAATCTGCTATCCTTACTTCTACCACCTCACACCTGTTTGTTTTGAGGTTTTTTTTGACAAAGCATAAAATGAAAATAATGGAGCAAGACACACCGCCTTAATAATTGCCAGCCTAATCATACTGCATTTCAATTTTTTATGCCGGAAAGATCCCATTTATATGCATTCTAAGCTCTGTATTTGCTTGAGGCAACATGAAAATATTCTCCTTTTTATGTATGAATCAGTAATGTAGTAACCTCAGTACAAAAAATAATGAATACATACATCTTTTAAATTCAATATACTGTATATTATTTCTATCATTCTAAAAATTTAAATTGGGTTTACATTATTACATTTATTCAACTGTTAATTAGCTTCAAGTCTATAATTATCACTAGAAATTAGTTGCCAAAACCAACTGTGAAAAAACTGTAAACTGCACAAACTGCAAATTTTTCCAATTGTAGGCTTTTGTGAACAACACTGCAGCACTCAATCCTCTATATTTATAAGTAGCAATATTGTTACAGCATTCCAAAAGGCAACAGTGTCTCACTTGACCCTTCTTCATGTCAATAATAACGTCTTAGCAAAGTAACGATCCTCATAGATACAAGTACCAGCTAAACTGGAAATTACATTTCACTAATTCAAGCATACCCCTTGTAACAAGGACACTCCACTGTAGTCCAGGTAAATCAAGTAAAATTCAGTTTATTAAAGGGCAAACACAAAATAGCTTGCAGCAGCAACATAAGACAGTCCTTTATATGGCTCTGTAGCTTTCCTCATGAGCCCTCACTCTGCTCTCTCAGCAGTGTGTCCCAGCGGTCCTAGGGTCACTGACCTTCCTGACCTCTCCCAGCCTCCTCCGGCTGTTCCCTGTAAGTCCAGCATGCTCCCAAGTCTGCGTGTGTCCGTGTGCCTCCTTGCACACACACAACTCCAACACTCCCCTCTGAGTGCTGAGCTGGCTTCCTAATGAGGCTGCTCTCAGCCACCTAATCAGCCCAGGCTGGTCATTGGCAACACCTGGCCCCAGGACTGGAGATATCATCCCACCCAGAGCTCTAAAGGTGCTCATACACTTTATAACCCTCGCAAGACTTTTGTCTTGCGAGGGTTGAAAAGTACTTAAAAAAACGTACGATCTGCCCATCTTGGACAGGCAGATCGTACTTGCGATCATCGCAAGCCTGCCCCCCTGGGGGGCGGGCTTACGATGACTGTAATGAGGGGCGGGCTTACGATGACTGCAAACGGCAGTGTGCGCGTGCGCACACCGGCCCGTTCGGCAGTTGTCGAACCAGCAGGCCACTAACTCGCCGAGAATCGTACGATTCCCGGCGGGTTTTCGAGCATGCTGGTTCGACGGAAGACGTGCGACCGTACAGTAGAAACGGTCGCACGCCTTCCATACACTGTACGATTCCTGTACGATCGTGGGATTTCCCGCGATTCTCGTACGAGAATCGTGCAGTGTATGGGCACCTTTAGAGATCTCCAGAGCTCCAGATCCCAGCTACATTGGTGGGTGCCAAAGTCGCCATACTACGCCATGGCATTGGCTTACACTGCCACACCCTCAATTCATAATATCTTTATTTTCAATTGTCACAAAGCAGAAACAGTTGGATGTCTCCTAGCAGGATCCAAATCACAATGCATACCTGTGAAACCAAATACACATTATTAAGTAACGCTATTCTTTCTCACAGAAACAAATGCAGATCAAAGCCCATGGTTGTAATGTATTTAAACCTTTAATCCATTTTGCTTCTTTCTCTTTTTTTAATATCAATTCTCAGTTACCCCCTCTCTCTGACACTTTGGAATAAAATCAATTGCCACAGACTTACTAGCATTCCCCCTCCCCGGTTGCCTACAGGACCATAAGTGCTTGAACTGTACCTTTATTAGCCATCATCTCAGTGCATGATTACTTTCTTATCTTGTTATTGCAATGTCTTTGCTTCGGGTATCTTGATGCACCCTTGAATGGACAGCAGTGTCAGTTGTCCAGCCATGCCGCCAGATGTCGCTGCAGCAGCTGTGGCCGGGGAGGAGCAAAGAGCAGGCGAGCGGTTTTTTTTTGGTCTGTTTTTTACATTTCTACTTCAGGCAAGTAGGGCTAAATGTACAGCTGGGGAGCCGGTCAAGTGATTTCTGCGGCTGTTCAGCCACCTACATCACTTGTATTTAGCCTGCTGCTCTGTCCCAACCTCCGGAATGGTTTCCCCCCCCTCCATGGTCCGTCCCCCTCTGCCCACCACCTCCATTCCAGCCGGCTGTTTCCCTCTCTGCCGTGGTTTTTGGGTTCCCCCACTCTTCTGGGGGACCTAGGACCACAGCGATTTACTTCAGGATGGAAAGCAGGGAGCAGACCGGAGAACTTCTGTAAGGGAAAAATGGCGGCTACATGTGCAAAGACTCAATCTCTGGAAACATGCCGTAGTGCGCAGGTGCGCGCAAATGGAAGTGTGCAGGAAGACGCACAAACAGCTGGCACACCGGAAGTGATGCTGTCACCTCAATAGGTGGCTATATAAAAACAAGCCTGCCTTCACCACATTGCTGATGGTCTTGTCAGCTTATGCTTCCTGTTGCCTGTGTCTCTGTCGGATTGCCTATGACCTGTTTGACCCGTATTACCTTGCACTACCCGTTTGCTTGCTGCCTGCCCCGACCTCGGCCTGTTCTCTGTATTTGCTCTTGCCTTCTAATTTTGTACCTCGCTGCCCGGCTGGCTCTGACACTTGGCTTCCTTGACCACGATACCAGTCTCTCAAGTCTGCTCCTACGCTGCCCGCCTGGTTTGATCTTTGGCCTGCTGACCTGACCTCTCTTTAAGACGTCTCCTTCACGGTGTCTGCTTCCAATACGTGGCACTCGTGCTCCTTGCTGTCCTGCGGCCTTCTGTCCCAAACTCCAGGGGTTGTAGGATGCGAGCCGCAAGAGACGCCTCCTCATCTTCCGATCTCTTCCTCAGGTACGCGATAACCTCCGTGTATATATTTATTTGAATGTGGCTATACATTTTCTGGCAGTGTATGCTGAATAATATGGGGGATATATGTTGTTATGACAACTGAAATTTGTTTTATGGATATCATGTGAGAATATGCAATAATAAACCTTTTTGTGATTTTTACTTGTGCAATGGTTATGACATCTCATTAAACCCCCAAAACATTTTCTTGCTATATATATCTATTTCATAAGGGGGAGAGGTGTCTTCAGATAGGACTCCCTGGGCAGTCTACTTTGTTGTTCTCTTAGGCAGAGACATCCTAAGAATACACAAGGTACGTCAACAGCACAATGGGTGGAATGATGCTCCTTATGCCCAAATGTCTGATCCAGGATGGGTACTTATTGGAATCAAACGTAAATGCAAACTTCAAACCTCAGATGTTGTATGCTCCAATAAAATGATCGTACCGGTAAACCAAGACCGCATTAAAACACCACCCTTTAATAGTTCTGGTGAAACTATGCACCAGATTTCCTTCAACAGCTCGGATGAGCAGAAATCCACTGATGCAAACACCCAGGACGATGCACCTGATTCCTCCAGCATCACACTGGTAACTCTGCAAGCAGCAAACAGCTTGGGAAACCTATTGGAGTCTTATACGCCAGTCATAATGCAAGATGATTCTCCTCTTCATGAAGAAGCAATAGACCTGCTCCAAGGGACCCAAGGTATGCTTTCCTGAGACCAACTTCAGACTCCATAAGATTGCCTCAAACAGAGCTGTTGTTATGAAATCTTTTCAACCTGGCAATTATACCACAGGATTTAAGGACTTAAATCTGGGAAGTCTGGGCTTATGGAGAAGTCTGGGCTTATGGAGGGACTTATTAAAAGACACCTTTGGCTTTCAAGTCAGCTCTGCAGACAAGCCATTTACCAAACGCGGTGTTCTGTCAGTGGTGAACAGTCTATACGATACACTGGGATTTGTGGCTCCCATCACCATACAAGGTAAATCCTTACTGAGACGGCTATCAGGGACTATTAAAGATTGGGATACTCCACTACCAACAGATAAGCATTCAAAGGGGCATACTGGAAACAATCTCTACATGTTTTAGATGGAATACACATACCACGCTGCTACACTTCAGCTTCCCTTGCTGCAAGTCAAAGAAGAGAGATTCACATCTTCTCAGATACACGTACTGAGGCCATAGCAGCCTGGCTGCTATGAACTCTCTCCTGGCTGTCTCTCCTCACTCTCTGCTGTCGCTCGGCGCGACGTGGTAAGTAAAAAAAAAAGTGACAGCCTCTCCAGCCCCGCCGCCAGTACATGCTGCGGGTGGCAGAGCGGTGGGGAAGGATTGACACTATCTCGGGCTGGGGGGGCCCACTTCTTCCTCTCTGCCCCCCCTCCCCAACAGGCGGAACGCCAGGGCCCGGTCGCAATTGCGACCACTGCGTCCCTGGTATTGCCGCCAGTGCTGGAATTTGTAGTCCTGTATAGCTGGTGGTATTTTGCATTCCTGTATAATCATTATACAGTTATGCAGAATACCACCAGCTATACATTTTACATAAAGTCAGCATAATACCCCCCACAGTCTCCCATCCCCCCCACCCCTCCCAGCCATCACCCATAGGGGCTTACCTTACTCCTGCAGAACCTCTTTCTACTGAGTCCTTGGTGGCCAGTGGAGGGGTGCAGCAGAGGGCCCTCACAAGGACCCCAACAGCAGGATGTGGTGGCCTGGCGGTGCCTGCAGAGACTGTACAGGCACCACCAGGCTAAACACTCATTGCAGTGACAGGCATTTACAGAGCCACCTGTCCCATCCCCGCACAGCAGCCGCCGGGACATACAGCTGTGACTGTCAGAGTTTACTGCAGTTCAGTGTAAAAAAACGGCACAGTATTGGTACTGTGCCGGTTTTTTACACTGCCTCTCTTGGTATAGCAGTGGCGGCTGGGCGGCTGTCTCAAACTGCTCAATGATTTGCTCCTTGTTCCAGGTCCCTGGTTTTGGACTGTTTAGCATGCCCTGATCTGGGTGAGAAGTGCCAGGAGATGGTGGGGCGGTAGGTACTATGGTTCCTTTGTTATAATAGGTGACTTGTAGAAATTAACCTCTAATTTCTGTAAGTGCCAAGAGCCCCAGAAACACAGGAGCCCAGTAGTATGCAAAATTATCGATGCTTCTGCCTCCCTCCATGGCACATCCCGCATCCCGCATTGCTATGCAGGACCTCAGCATCATCATGTGGTGTGCACCCAAACCTCCGCTCCGGTCCTAGACTATTCAGTTCCCCTGTTAATTCTGCTACTAATTCTCCTGAAATTTAGCCAGGATAATTGGCAGATTTGAAGAATTTAGGTCAAAATAGCCAAAGCAAAAATATTCTGCCATTTCTGATTTTCCAAATGGCCTATATTGTTCTAGATTTTGATATTCTCTGGCAATTCAACTTTAAGTGAATATGCCCGCTATTTTAAAAATAGTGTGGAGAAATAATTTCTGTAACACAAAAATGTATATGTGGGTGGGTGGATGGATGGGGCTTGTATATGGGTGGAGCACAAGGGGGCCCCATAACCTCCTATTGCCCGGGGGCTCCATGTGTTGTCAGTCCTAAAAACACTAAACACCCACTTGAAAAATAAAAGGTAGAAACAGTACACAAACAGTGATAAGTGGAAGTGGGCTGAATCCAGTTAAAAGGTACATAGCAAAATATGTAAACCTTCAATGTAACTCAACGGATGGAGAGTAAAGGGGCTAAGTTCAACTGTGCCATGGTGAAAAACATGGAAGGAGCAGATAAGACAGAGCATAGAGGGCTGAAAATGCTTCCCTCCAAATAAGGGTATACAAAGATATTTTCAATATTAAGTCTCATAGGAAGCAGTGGCGTCAAGGGGTGTGTGGCCAACACCGGGTGACACCAAAATGAGTGACAGTTATGGACACGAGAGGGGGGAGATCGGGTGGTATACCTGATCCCGCAATATACCCTCCTTTCTGCCTGTGTCCATCACCAAGATGGCCGCTGGCAGTAAAGGACATCACCGCCCATGCGGGATGACTTCAAACCAGGGACGTCATACGCATGTGCAAAGTTTGCATCAGGTGCCGCCGATGATAGGGAGCTCACTGGAATGTGGGAGCAACCACGATAACTGTATGCCATAACCAGAGGGATATAGAGAATATAGTGTTCAAAACCCGCAGAGGTCAGAACTTAAGGTCAGATACAGATCAAACGAGCAGAGCCTAGAACACAGAAGAGACTGCGTCTTGTTCTGAAAACCAGAGTGTGTTAACATTCACCACAATGAGTGTTCAGTGACTGTACTCACAAATGTACTCACAAATGCATCGCTGATCTGGAATTTGAGCATACCCTGCTGTTAACTGACCCAGTGCCCACAAGGCTGAAAGCATCAAAATGTGAAGTTTATTGCTTAATAGCAGGTTATATTGCCACAATCAAAGGCAGACCAACACTAGTAGCAATTAGAATAACATCTGTGGTAGTACCAAAGCTCTGAAAATGAAGTTCCCTGTGGCTATTCAGCCCACAACACAGGTTCTGGAAGGCTCCAAAATACAGATATTTGCAAGAACTTGCGCTAATGGAGAGCAAATAATTGGATAATTATAAACCCAGGATCAAAATATATATATACAGAAAATTAAATAATTTCTGTGATTTCTGGAATTTTTTAGAGCTATTCTAGGAGAGTATGAGAAGCTGCTGGACTAAGGCACTCGGCCGCTATGATGGAGATGTGGTAAATGGTACAGCGCTAAACGTCCTCCGTTGATGGATGTGTGACAGATCAAACCGTTATGATCAAAAGTTTGGAGCATTCATATGAAAAAATTGTATCAAAAAAGTGTAAATAACATTTATATAAATAAAGTGAAAAAACTAACAGTGTGAAAAAGGATATTTGATCCAAAATAAAATGTTAAAAAAACAACTATTCAGTGATTTATAAAAAATATATCAAATGCAAAACCTGTGTTTAAAATCGTGTAAGAAAGTATACAAAAGTATCTGTCATGTGTAAATAAACATGTAACAATGAAAAAAGTAAAACCGCAATCAAATGCAACACTCTCAATGACCCCAACAGCAGGATGTGGTGGACTGGCGGTGCCTGCAGAGACTGTACAGCCACCACCAGGCTAAACACTCATTGCAGTGACAGGCATTTACAGAGCCACCTGTCCCATCCCCGCACAGCAGCCGCCGGGACATACAGCTGTGACTGTCAGAGTTTACTGCAGTTCAGTGTAAAAAAACGGCACAGTATTGGTACTGTGCCGTTTTTTTACACTGAACCGCAATAAAGTCTGTGACAGCTGTATGTCCCTGCGGTGGCTGTGCGGGGATGTACTGTGTCACCAGTGCCGCGGTTGGGAGAGGCAGAGAGCGGCTCTATCTGGGGGGGGGGCATTTTCCCCGTTGCCGCCACCCGATCCAACACTGTCAGCTTCGGCGGCGCTGAGCGGAGGAGCGTCACATCACTGCCTCTCTCAACACTCTATGTGCAAATATTAGTCCGAAAATTGGTAATTCATAAACATCTATG
The DNA here is from genome assembly GCF_000935625.1 of Nanorana parkeri. NCBI lineage: Eukaryota > Metazoa > Chordata > Amphibia > Anura > Dicroglossidae > Nanorana > Nanorana parkeri. The sequence goes on along the minus strand of NW_017308577.1, from coordinate 100,649 downwards.
TATATGTGTATGTGTATGTGGGTAGTCAAGATATATTTTTTATAAATCACTGAATAGTTGTTTTTTTAACATTTTATTTTGGATCAAATATCCTTTTTCACACTGTCAGTTTTTTCACTTTATTTATATAGATGTTATTTACACTTTTTTGATACAATTTTTTTCATATGAATGCTCCAAACTTTTGATCATAACGGTTTGATCTGTCACACATCCATCAACGGAGGACGTTTAGCGCTGTACCATTTACCACATCTCCAAAATACAGAGCCTAGTGCCTGAAGGGACGTTTGGAGATGTCTCCAAAATAAACCTTATGTCTTTCATGAATCACAAGGCAAATCACACTATTCCTGCGTCACTAGCTCATTATTGAGTTACAAGAACATGATCCCACACCCAGGATTTACTCTCCCTGCTGCCCCAAGGCCAGGTTCCTCAATGCGCCCCCCCACCAACCCCCTATGGAGAATGTCAACCAGTAACGGGGGTGGCAGGGTGAGTTAGAATTTTTTTTATTACTTTTTTAATCACTTTTTATTTTTTTCTATTTTTTGTTTACTTTTAAAAAAATTTATTTATCTTAACTTTTACTTTTTATAATTTTTCCTCTGTGATAGCATTTGGAGGTGACAGGTTCTCTTTATTGACCCTGTTACCTCCAATACAGGAGCTCTAGCACAGCACTGTGCTGGAACTTCTGTGACAGGTGAGAGGGGAACCCTGCCGCTCTGCTCCCCCCTTTCCATCCCGAAGCAGCCAGTGAGAAGATGACGGAGCCAGGAGGACAGAGCCAGCATGGAGTTGGTAGGTGCGGGGGGGACTGGCTGCAGTCTTATTACAAGTGATCTTGGCGACAAACAAGTGGCTTCCCCACACTATATTTGCAGGGCTAAATGTAGAAAACAAATTACTGCCCGGTGCCCAGAACTGCTTCTTCCAGGCGTCGGGAGATTTCAAACCGCTGCCGCCCCTCTGCTCCCTGCCCCCCAGAGGGTGGCTTCTGGGGAATACGGCCCGGCATACACCTAGAGGATCCACTGCTCTAGATCTGCATAATGGGTGAAAGTGTTTAAGAAGTATTTAAGCCATAATGAAGGGCGCATATAAAAATATGTTATTCCCAAACAGACAACTAGGGACAAAGTTAGTGTACAGAGACAGGACACCTAGTAGCTATGTCACAACAGAATGTCCAGTAAGACATAATACATTTTCATATAAAGGGAAATAGAGGCTGGGTGTGCTGGAAGTAGTAACTTTGCCCCAAAATTATCTTAGCTAAAAGACTCAACCGTAGGGGTCTGCAAAAAAGCATAATGAAGAGTGCAGGGTGTGAAGGTAACATACAAGGATAGCTTAGTTATATCCTGTGGTAAATGACATAGGAAAATATCAGAGACTGAGCACATCGGAAATAGTACCTCTGCTTTAAATAATGAGAGTCCCGTTGGCTAAAAGATGGGGAAAAAAATGGAAAATAGCACAGTGTAAAGAGCAACATGCAAATGAAACATACGAGTATGCTTCCTAAACTGGTGCATTCGGTTTCATCCAAATTTCAGATGTATTTCCAAAATTCGAATTTCCGAATGGGATAAATATGAATTCAAACGTATCTTAATTTTTGATAACGGAAATCTGGATGCATCCACATTATGAACTGATATGTCGTTAAAAGGGAAAATTGGAAAAAAAAACAGCGCGGGGCCCCCTCAAATTTATACCAGACCCTTCAGGGTCACTGTGATGGACCTGCTCCACCCTTTTTTTATAAATTCAGGAGCTGAGCTGTCATTGAGTGTTTGGCGAGTGTGGACAAGGCGGCGGGCGACAGAGATTTTTTCTTTCATCAGGTCGGCGAGCGGTGGGCATCGTGATTGATAAAGATCTACAATGCTGGACACAGTGATTTACAATGCATTTACATCATGGGACTTTTTTTTTTTTGGGGGGGGGGGGTTAATTAATAAAGGACTTGCCAAAACTGTGTGGTGTGTTTATTTATATTATCTTAATGTTTATTTGGTGAATGAGTAGGTGTAAAGGTGGGGGTGGCATCTGGGTGCAGATCAGATTAAGATAAGCCCCCCTGCCCGCAGACCCCCCACAACCACTGTGCCAGGGTTATAGGGAAGAGGCCCTTGTCCTCATCAACATGGGAACCCTGCTCCATGTTGAGGGCAAGTGGCCACCCCACCCTCTGCTCTGCAAGGTCGCTGCTCAGATCAAGGGTAAGGGTAAAGGAGGGGGGGGGGACGGCAAACCTTTTTTTTTCACATGGGGTCCCCGCCTAAAATTCCCATAAGATCTAAAGGATCTGTCATGGGGTCCCACCTAATATATTTAATTTAAACATTTAACAACATACTAAACTCCATCCTAATAGATTTGAATAGATACAAATTCTGAAAATGAAAATTTTGGTTTGATCTGAATTCTGATTTAAGAATATCTAGCAGATCCGAATTTCAGATAACGGAAAAAAAATCCAAAACGAACCAAAATAAAACAAAATGTTTGACCAGGCACATATCTAATGCTTTCTGTAATTCCTGAGTTACCTTTTACAGGAAAATCATAGAGACTGGGTCACCTAAAAGGCTGAGCCACTGCTGTAATATTTAGAGTGTACTCTGTGGCTAACTGATTAGAACTCACAGGGGTGAATAGCTACCCATGCAGACACATAGCACAGAAAAGTACTGATCAAAGTGGCATATCCAGGATATGTGCAGTGTGTGCAGTGCACAAGGGCTACAACGGGGGATGGGGTCCACCGTGTATTCACCTACTGCATAAAGGGTTTGAAGGAGGAGGTTTTTCTTTTGCGTGGGGAGGAGGGTGTCACGGGGGAAGCTGCACTCTCCTCACCACAAGAATATGGATAATAAGGAAGAGGGTTTACAGCAATGTTACTGACCAGAAATTTTTTTTTTGGGGGGGCGCAGTTAACAGCATTGCCACTAACCAGCATTTAGGGATGAGATTAACACCACCACTACTGAGCAGTGATGGAGGAGGGAGGGGGTTAATAGCACTGTAGTAGTAGAGGGGGGTTAACAGCACTCCCATGGACCAACGATGAAGAAGGGAGGGTTGACAGCACTTTCAATGACCAGCAATGTAGGAGGAAGGGGGGGATTACCAGGACTGTTACTGATCAGCAATGCAAGGTTTGGCGGATTAACAGAACTGGTTATAGTTTTAAAAGGGTTTTGGTGAACTCAGATGAACTGGGTTCACACCAAACTCCAGCTCATTAGAGGGAGGTTAACCTCATAGACCAGCAATGCAAGGTGGGGGGGAGTTAACAGCACTCCCACTGACCAGCATTGAAAGGGAGAGTTTACAGCACTACCACTGACCACCAGAGAAGGAGAGGGTTGTTAATAGTAGGGATGCACCGATACTGTTTTTTCGGTATTGAGTATGTGTACCCAGGGCTCAAAATTTCCACTCGCCTGCTCGCATTTTGCGAGTAAAAATAAAGTGAGGGCAGAATAAAGTGGGTCTCCAAGTACCGGTCCGCGGTCCAACTGCGGCCCGCGAGCCAGTACTATGTGGCCCACAGACAGCTGACATGTCAGGCACACGATCACAGACCGCGTACATGACTTGCGGGAGAAGCTCCACGGTCTGCATCTGTGTCGGATGCAGACCGCTGAGCAGCTCCTGTCAGCTCAGCCTTCCTTCCGCTGGAGCTCTGACAGTTCTGAGCTACAGCCGAAAGCAGGGGTGTATTAGTGAGGTCTGCAGACCTCAGTAATCACCCCTAGATACCCGGGGATCGATCCTCCTCAAGCCTCCTCCCTGCAAAGCCGTGAAGGGGTTCGCGGGGGAACAGGTGA
>NW_017308577.1:89810-96732 GCF_000935625.1 Nanorana parkeri | reverse complement strand
GACACACAGGGGGGATTTTATTATTATATTTGTGCGGGGGGGGAACGTTGAGAAGTGTATTAATGTGTTTTAGTGTATGTGTATATTAAGCCCCAATTTACACCTATATTTCAGGGATTAGGGATTCCTGCGTCTGGAACTTGCGTTTTCTTGCAGCAGGAATCCTTATCTGCCGTTTACAAGCGGCAACTATCATAAGATAAGAATTATCATAAGATAATTTAAGAGGGTGTGTTTAGGGGCGAAGTTAAGGTCGGGGCAGGGTAGGGGTTAGGTGGGGCAACTGGTGGCGAGTAACTCTTAAGCCCTGGCTAGTAACTCAGGACTTGACATTTTGAGCCCTGTGTGTACCGATACTTTGCTTTCGGTACTCGCCGATAACGAGTACGATACTTCCTCTGGCATGGAGCAGGCTTCCTGGGCAATCAGGAAGCCGGGCGGTGGGTAATTACATGCTGCCCGGCTTCCTGATTGCCCGGGAAGCCGGCTCCATGTTGTTTGCCCAGCTTGATTGTGATTGGGCGGGGACCCGGCTTCCCAGCCAATCAACAAGGAGCCGGCTGTTCGGTCAGCAATTGGTATGCAGAAAGTCTCTAGTCTTGGTACTGTGCTTGGAAGGGCCGGTACTGTGCTTGGCAGGGCCGGTACTGTGCTTGGCATGGCCGGACTGGGACAAAAAATAGGCCCAGGCATTTTAGACTGAGCAGCCAATCACATGACCTGGCAGGCTCCTCCTCATTGCAATCCAGGGGTGGGGCCAAACACGGAATTGCAATTGAGGGGCCACTAGTAAGTACAGGAGGGCTACAGCCGACACATAAGCCTTGCTACAACCCGCATACAAACCTCGCAACAACATAGGAAGCTTGCTACAGAGAAGTCTAGTGATATCCTCAGCGGATCTCCACCTCCCCAGCTGTCTTCCACACCCTGAGCACGGTGTACAGGTCAGTGCTCCTGAAATAGCACTCTCAGTTCTCCAGCAACACCGGATACGACCAATTCTATACACAAGCGAACCACAACAACACCTCACTGACAGCTTTTGGCTGGTCTTTCAGAGTCGAGACTCTATTGACTGTGAACTCTACTGCAATACGTAATTTCTACTCCTACCTTGGATGTGCAATGATAACACTATCCAGCTGCTCCTCAGGGTGTTCCTCTTTTCCTCAAGCTCCAGTTGGTGCCAGTGGGCACAAACAACATTTAACTCCTGGACCCTGGCGATCCTGGCGCTCAAAATGGCACACACGGACTCGTGCACACCAGTGGGGTCCTACATCTGACTTCAGCTGCCTGCCTCCAACAGTGCCTGCCAGGAACCCCTCCGCCGCTTCAGACATTTAATAAGGACAGACCCAAAACACAGCCCGTCGCACCAAGCGGCGTGCGGGCTGCGGGCTGCCAATCATCGGCAACCCATCTCACTGCCCTGCTCGGAGTGGGCAGATGTAGTGTCGGGCAGGCCGGTGCAGGACTCAGATCAGCCTGATGCATAGCGTCGGGCAGGTTAGTGCCCGACGCTCTGCATCGAGCATAGCCAGCATCAGGCTGATTGTGTTCGGCCCGGCCCACCGTGAAAGTGCCCGGTATGCCCGATGTCCAGCCCTGGTGCTTGGTGATGGACTAATTATCAATATTAGGTCTGAAAGCACACAAAGCTTTTGCAGAGCTCTTCAAGGCAGGTACCTTTTGTCCCTCTACTAAAACTAATGCTGAGGTTTAAATATTGCAGCCACTGACAGCAATGCTGGGGGCACTATTGCAGCCACTGAAACTAATGCTGGGGATTTAATATTGAAATATTGCAGCCACTGACACCAATGCTGGCGGCTATTATTGTGGCCACTGACACCAATGCTGGGGGTTATTATCGCTGCTACTGACACCATTGTTGAAGGTTATTATTGACGCCATTGACACCAATGCTGGGGGTTATTTTTGCGGATGCTGAGACCATTGCTAAGGGTTATTATTGCTGCCACTGACACCAATGCTGGGGGATATTGTGGTCACTGGACCAATGCTGGGGGTTATTACAGTGGCGAGTGGCACATGCTGAGGGTTATTATTAGCGATGCACCGAAATTTCGGCTACTGAAACATATTGGCCGAAAAAGGCACTTTGGACAAAATGCCAAAAGTGCCATCTTTTGGCCGAAATTGCGGTGCATTCCTAGTTTAGGGATTCCTGCGTCTGGAACTTGCGTTTTCCTGCAGCAGGAATCCCTAATCTGCCGTTTACAAGCGGCAACTATCATAAGATAAGAATTATCATAAGATAATTTAAGAGGGTGTGTTTAGGGGCGGAGTTAAGGTCGGGGCAGTGTAGGGGTTAGGTGGGGCAACTGGTGGCGAGTAACTCTTAAGCCCTGGCTAGTAACACAGGATTTGAAATTTTTAGCCCTGTGTTTACCAATACTTTTCCCCTCCCTGCTGAGCGCTGCTCTGTGTCCCCTCTGACACAGCATAGCATCCAGCGTGGAGGAGAGAAACTATCAGGAGGCGGCTGAGTGCTGGGAGGAGAGCGTTGTGAGCGTGTCACAGGAAGCCGAGCTCTCCTCCCGCACTGCCCCGCTCAGCCTCCTGTAACAGATTAGGAGAGCGGTGTGTGGGCAGAGACAGCTGCCAGTTGTCACGGGAGGCCGAGTTGTCGGTGAGTGGGAGGAGTCAGCTGTCTAATGAGACCGAGCTCTCCGCACCACCAACTCAGCCTCCTGTGAAAGCTGACCCAGGATTGAGAACAGTATACAAACATTCAGTGATCGCTGGATGTTTGTAAATAACTGGACATAGTATAAGTTACTATGTACCATTTTTAAGAATGAAAAGGAGGTAATCTACATCACATCCTGTTCATTCATGATTGGGTACATAGTAACTCACACTATATCCACAATTTATGAATGAACAGGAACACTCAGTACAGTATAGAGCAGTGGTTCTCAACCTGTGTAACCTCAGGACCCACATTTGTCTTTGGTCATTAAGTCGCGACCCAAAAATAGTTTCACATTCGCGGTGATACCTAACCTGTATGGCACAATCGTCCTTTAAGTACACACGCATGCCCCATGTGCACGTGTTTATTAGCAGGCAGATGGTAGGGCGGCAGGGTTGGTTTTAATTTCTTTTTTTAAATGTTTATTATTTTTTTCATCACTTTATAAATTCTCTCCATCCTGGGGTGGGGGATGGTACATCAACAGGACACCTGTTGCAATGCCGGCTGTCTCTTGGCCCCTTTTTGCATGTTGACCTGCTTTTTACAAAGCTTAATAACATGCACAAATTTAAGAACTCATGACTGAATCAGTCAAAGAAGTAAACCCTCCGCCTGCCTGTCTGCTCTGCTCAGATGGGACCCAGAAAAACCAGTGTAATTAATGCACCCTGTAAATCAATACATATCATCAAATATATCATGCATGAAAGTATTTGGACCACCAGATTTATGGAAAAAAAATCTGTACCAAATGCAACAGATCAGATTGTAAAACACGTTGTAATTTGCTAAATGGAGCCCCTGCTATTGCCCCCCCCAACTTTCTGCACTGACAGTGCACAATAATTAACATACATTACGACACTGGATATTATGTGGGCTTGGAAAATACACAATGTCCATCAGTGTCCCCTGTCCTGCCACAGTATACATCTCCCTGCCTACTTTTCTCTGCTTCCAGTCAGACTGAACTACCTGCACTGGAGAGTACAGCAGATACAGCAGCGGATTGATATCTGCTGTACTCTCCAGTGCGGGAAGGGCCGGGACTTTAACTTAATTGTCGGCAGCCGCAGCCTCTCGATATTATTCCGCCGCCCGAAAGTGAGGAAATAGTCCCCGATTTCCCCAGGTCAGTTCAGCGGGGAGCACGCGCAGGGGGGTGTATGAGAGGGAACAGTTTTCAATATATAGTTCCCACAGGCTGGCTCGCACAAATCACCCCTCTATGTCTCCCTCCTGAACATGGGCCGCTCTTTGCAGGAAGGACGCCGCGACCCACCGCAGAAGGTGTCGCGACCCACTTTTGGGTCGCGACCCATGAGTTGAGAACCGATGGTATAGAGGATTCCTGTTCATTCAGTGCTCGGACTGCAGAAAAAGAGATTGAGGAATCAATCTCTTTTTCTATTGTAAAATAAAAGGTTTAGGCCCCAGATATTTCACAGAAGCCCCCAGCAGTAAAGTTAAAAAATAAAAAATGTTTGATAAAAATAAAAAAAATATAAAAAAAATTACAAGTTTAGAAAAAAATAAATAAGAATAAAATATTTATAAACATTTTTTAAAAAGGGTAGAATTTTTTTTTTTTCGGTTTCAGCCTGACATTTTTTTTATTTTTGGTTTCGGTCTCAAAATGTCATTTCGGTGCACCTCTAGTTATTATTGCAGTCACTGACAATAATGTGGGGGGTTATTACTGGGATCACTGCCACCAGTGCTGGAGGTTATTATTGCGGTCACTGACACCAATGCAGGGGGTTTAATATCAAACCATTCCTAGCATACAGTGCATTGAAAACCATGTCCATTTTTTTGCCATTTTCATTTTCTTGAGAAATAGAGCCCAATGTGTGATCTTGCACACATGCCGACTGCATTCAGAAAATGCCACTGGCTTACCACGATATACAGTATGAGTCACAAGGAAACACCAGAGCATACAACACTGCTCTAAAGATGTCATACACTCGGCAGTTGATTATACACACAGGCTTACAGAACAGGAAACACTTACATAGACATTATAGACTGGGTAACCCCAAGGGCTATATACCACAGCTAAAAGCGCTCTGCAGCTAACTGACATAGTTCTCAGAGGTCTTGAAAGAGCCAAATGCAGAGCCCAGTGACACTAGATGGAACCGAGGAGCACAGGAAATTCCTATGCTCTGCCCACCATCTAGTGGTGGTTATGCCATGCGAACAGCATTTGCCCAGCTTTATGATTTATAAATCAGCCCCTAGATTTCGGGGCGCACCACAAGCAAAGTCCAGTGCCTGAGGGTTACATTACTTTTTTTTTTTTCCTTTGCAAGTGTCCAGTCCTCCTAAAAGTAGCAGTATAACCCAATGTTTTATTATTTCTACAGAAAAATTGTTTCTTCACACAATGGATTATAGACACTAAGCCTGGTAAGACTGCTGATGTGATTAGAAGCCTTGGCAGCAAAATACTGAATGTATGGTCCAGGAAGACACTGGCTACACTTGCTGCTGGGATGCTTAAAAAAAGGTCTTCTCATTTATTCAACTACCTTCTCTTCTGCAAAGTCACCTAGCATATCTCAGTTTTTGTTCACTCAAAAGAGAGATGGCAGACAGGTTAGGGGAACCTCTCCCAAGATTTTCAGGGCAGGTGTCTTTATTTATGGAACTATTACCCACATACAGGGCCGCCGTCAGGGTGGTACCGCCGATAGCCATGTAAGGGGCCCGGGCAGCCTTAGGGGCCCGAGCACCTTACATGTGTATTGGCCGACGGCCATACAGGTGCCCGGCGGGAGGTGGAGGCGACCGGGCCCCCGCAGCACCGGAGGAAGCTGGGGCCCGTACTCTTCCTATCCTCAACTGAGGTGCTCTGTACGGGCCTCCGGTGTCCCCAGGGGGTTTCCTCTACACATTAGGTTTTTAAAGATGGCCGCCGCGAGTAGCTGCGGCCATCTTTAAACCTGGCAAGTGCCCACATTACATTGAATATATTTCCGAACTGGCAATATATTAAATTGAAATAGATCCCTGGTGGTCCAGAGGGAAATCAGTATGAGCTGCATCTCTTGCTGATGCAGATCATACTGATCGCTCCCTCATGGTGCCGCCGCTGATTTAGCAGCGATCGATCAGTATGGTCTGCACCAGTGCACCAGCCAGAGTGCAGAGCACACTGATCCTTCACTCGACCACCAGACCAGGATAATCCCTAAGTGCCACACTGGACCCAGGCGATGCATCCCCCCTTCCTGCAACTAAGGTAAGAAGGAGAGGGGGACATTTTTTTATTAACTATTTTTACTTTTAATAGGTGTGAGAGTGTGTTTTTTTTTTTTTAAATGAAGCTGTGTGTGTTTTTTTTTTAATGAGTGTGTGATATGTTTGTGATATGTGCGTTTGCGTGTGTTTTTTTTAACCACTTCCCGTGGGTTGGCGTAAATGTACGGCCTCCGCTGGAAATGGTTATACCAAGAATATGGCTGCTCCTGCAGCCGTGTTCTTGGTACCGTTTTAGGGCCTGTTCACACCACATCGCATTGTGACCGACTCACTTTTTTGCCGGGCTGGGGGGGGCGTGGTGGTCAATTGAAGTGAATGGCGCCGTAGCCACGCCCTCCGGCTGCAATGCGATTGCACGCACGGGATCGTAGGGCACATTGTGCCTGCGGTCCGGTGTGGTCAAAATGCTGCAATTTTGAACACATCAGGTACAATATGCCTTGCGAACCTGCGCGGGCGATCGCATTGCAGCCGGAGGGCTGGGTTACGGCGCCATTCACATCAATGGACCACCACATCCCCTCCAGCCCAGCAAAAAAGTGAGCCGGCCGCAACGTGGGCAGTGCGTTCTGGCCAGAGTCAGACTGGAATGCACTGCTTATGGTGTGAACTAACCCTAAGCCCTGGGTCCAGTAGACATGTGCGATTCGTTTCGGAAAAAATCGTGTTCTGGACAAAATTCGTTAGCGGTCGTCTGTACGCATTTTCTTTTGTGGAGGAATTTTCATTGCAGCAAAGTGACAATTAAAAAAAAAAAATTTAATGTCACTTTGCTGCAATGAAACGAACGATACGAACATGAAACGGAAATGAACTTTCGTACAGACTACCTCTAAGCGGGTCACGAAGCCCTTCGTCCAGCGGGTAATGTGATTGTGGGGGGACATTAGAGTGTAAGCTCCTCTGTACAGAGACTGATGTGAC
>NW_017308577.1:88121-88391 GCF_000935625.1 Nanorana parkeri | reverse complement strand
TTTTAATGTCACTTTGCTGCAATGAAACGAACGATACGAACATGAAACGGAAATGAACTTTCGTACAGACTACCTCTAAGCGGGTCACGAAGCCCTTCGTCCAGCGGGTAATGTGATTGTGGGGGGACATTAGAGTGTAAGCTCCTCTGTACAGAGACTGATGTGACGGGGGGGGCATTAGAGTGTAAGCTCCTCTGTACAGAGACTGATGTGACTGTGGGGGGGGGGCATTAGGGTGTAAGCTCCTAGGTACAGAGACTGATGTGACTG
>NW_017308577.1:22252-88051 GCF_000935625.1 Nanorana parkeri | reverse complement strand
GTAAGCTCCTATGTACAGAGACTGATGCAACAACTAATCGACTAAGTTGATTAAAATCGATGATGGAAAATGTTGTCAACGTTTTCCATCATCGATTAGTCGGCTTTCGATTAGTTGCCCCTGTTTGCGGCTGCACACGCATTGCACACTTCATGCTGCACCGCCTCTCCCAGCTCTGAGCTCTCTACCGCCGCTGCCTGCCAAGATGATCACGTCGTTGCAGGGAGACTGCAGTGTTGAGGGACCGGCAGCTGCCGACAGTCCCAAGATCTCGGGGGAAGAAAGGAAAGTTGCTTGAAAAGTGGACACGGTGCGGGGGGGGCGCGGCCTAAGGCCGTGTAAGGGGCCCCGAAATTTCTGAAGGCTGCCCTGCCCACATAATATCCATTTCCAGCACAGTAAAATCATAGGTTCTGTGAGTGTTTTACCTGACTTAAAGGGTTCCACCTGCTTCACCTAGATCACTTAGGCTCTGTTGCAGGTGCAAAAAGCAGATTATGAAAACTTACAGCCTGACAAAGTATATTGCATTTATGAGTTCTCTCCTGAAAATAAATGTCCACTTTAAAGCATGTGGACACAAAATCACACAGAAAGGAGGGAACAAACTAACTTTTCCTAATCCGTCCTATTATGAGAGGCCATGGCAGTAGACAGCTGTCAATGCTTCCTAATTGTTACTTGTGAGTTTGAAAGCCAGTATGTAGATATGCACCACATACTCTCCCACAGACAGGGAGCCTTGGCCTAACTGCAGAATCTCTGAGGGAGCAGAGGAGGCTTGACTGGTTTCATCAAATACTTTTTAAAAAGTTGACAGTTTGGTCAAGAAATTACTCAGGCAAAGAACAGCCTTTGCCCAGGCTAGAGCCTCACCAGCAAACAAATAAATATTATAAGCTAACTTTGCTCAGTCCGAAGAAAAAAAGTTCAGGCTGGAAGTCAAATTGATTAACTACAATAGGCAATTAAAGGGTCAGGGTTTTTAAATTCATAGAGCAGGAAGCTGGAGCAAGTGGAGACGATTCTGTAAAAGTTCCCCGCATAAACTGTAGATAATCCACATAGGAAAAGTTTCCAGCACTTAGAAAATTTGGTCCTGGTTACCATCTAGCAAGCTGAGCAGATGAATCAGAGAAAAATGCATCCTATAACTATACTTTTATTCCAACATTTTTAGTCTTCACCCTCGTAATGGGTAACTCCTAGATGAGTTTCCACTCAGATAGCTAGATAAACAAATGAGCAACCATATCGATTTAGCTGTCATCAATGTTGCTCTCACACCATGACTGTGTTTGCTAAATCATATCAGGTATAGATGCTAAACCTTGATGATATTTTGTGGCCATAGATGACAGCACACTACCTCTACTGTTGGAATAATAGACAAGGATAGCTGTCCTCCAGTGAGCATTTCAATAATTTACCTTGTACCCCACAACTTGATGTATAGCAATAGCTAAAATCAATATAAGAATTACACACACTCACTATCTTCCCCTCCCCCCGCTAGTTTGTTAGTATTGCACATAAAACATGCCCCCATTAAAGAATGCCACAGGTAACCAATGACATGTTTTGTGGAGGCATCTTTTATGTGTACATATCACCCAAAACAGATGTCCAGATTCCATGTTAGTGCAACATCCATTTTATTGATAGTTGTCATTCAATCGACAAGCGATTTTGGGGCTGCGCACGGTCTGCTTCATCAGGTTCAGAAATGCGCTTGTTGTTTGAATGACAACTATCAATAAAATGGATTTGCACTATAAATGTACCAATACTAGTATTAGTGCCGATACCGAGTATTTGGGCGAGTACTCGACCAAATGCTCCAATACCTTCCCCGATACCAGAACTTCCGGTCAGAGGGAGATCTCTCTCTGACCAGCAGTGCCAAGGGACCATGGAGCCGGCAGAGGCGTCCCGAGGTGGGGTGACACCCGGTGCGGATAGCGGGTGACACCCTGCAGTGATGTCATCGTGCACGTGTGGGATGATGCCACGTGTGGTACCACCATCACCAAGATGGCCGCCGGCAGAGAGAGAGGAGGAGACGTCACCTGGCGGGATAAGGTATGGCGCCGGGGGTCCCCTCCTCTCTCTCTCTCGAGCAAGTGACCTTGACCCGAGTGCCCGACTTTTCGGGGGGGTGACACCAAAATGACTGTCAACGATTTTGGTGTCACCCTGGTGCGGGCCGATCCCCCGCACCCCCCTTGTTATGCCACTGGAGCTGGCTTTCTTTCCAATCAGGAAGCTGGGCGGCATGTAATGAACCACCTCCCGGCTTCCTGATAGGTATTTTTTGTGGCTTCCTGACCAATTAATAATGTGATGTCTGCATCTATGTTAATAAGGAAGTCAGGAAGCGAGTTGTAACGTGCCACCAGGCTTCCTGATTGGTTAGCTAGCCAGCTTCACTTGTTGGTAGGCAGCCTGTCTTCCTAATCAATCAGGAAGCCGGGTGGTACATCATGACTGGCGTCCTGGCCTCCTGATTGGTCAGGAAGCCATGCTGCCAAGAAAAATGTGACGCTGGCTTTCAAGTTAATCAGCAAGCCAGGCTGCCTGGAAAAAATTGAAGCCAACTTCCTAACCAACCAGGAAGCCAGAAGGCAGGTCATGACGTGCTGTCCGGACTTCCTGATTGGCTAGGAAGCCGGCTTCACTTGTTGGTAGGCAGCCTGGCTTCCTAACCTATCAGGAAGCCGGGAGGCTCGCCATGATGTGCCGTCCAGCATCCTGATTGGCTAGGAAGCTGGATTCACTTTTTCTAGGCAGCCTGGCTTCCTGACCAATCAGAAAGCCGGGACGCGAGTCATGACGTTCCGCCCACCTTCCTGATTGGTCAGGAAGCCAGGCTGCCTAGAAAAGTGGCTATCAGGAAGCCAGTAGGCGGGTTTACATCATGACTCGCCGCCCGTCTTCTTGATTGGTCTGGAAGCCAGCCAGCCTCTGAAGTCGGTGTCCTTTCACTGGAACACTGGCTTCACAGGTAATCAGGAAGCCGGGCAACGGGTCATGATCCGCCGCCCGACTTCCTGATAATTGGGGTACAAAGCACCGGTATCGGCAGTTGGTATCGACGAGTAAAGAAAATATTGGTACTAGTACTCTATACTGAAAAAATGGTAATTTGCACTAACATGGAATCGTGGTGCCGGTGACATCTGTATTGGAGTTCTTTTGTGAGTGGTGCCCTCCGCAGTCATTACGAGCACCCGTTACTTTTGGGATATTCGGTAAGGATTGCGGCAAGGTATATGGATGCTGCTTTGTATAGTACATATCTGGGGTCCTGTGGCACACTGGCATCTTATGGGGGCATCGTTTTACGTACAGACAGGGGCGTATCTCCTGCGAGGTAAACAAGGCGTTTGCCTTGGGTGGCCAAAATGCCGCCCCAAAACACTCTCGCAGCCGGGTGGAGGAGGCGGCAGCGTCAAAGTCCGCAAGAAGGCAGAGAAAAGCGGCAAGGAGGCGGCGGTGGAAGAGGTAGAGGAGACGGAGCAGCAGGAGGGGGCGAGGTGAAGCAGCGGGAGGGGGCAGGGCGAGGCCTGGGCGACATCGGATCCGGAAGGGGCGGCGCCAGGGCGCCGTCGCGCAGTAGGAAACCGTTGCATGCGTGACAGGACACCGGGTCACGGAAGAGCCGCCGGGGTGCGGAGGAGGCCGGGTCCTGCAGCACCAGTCCAGCAATGGAGGAGGCCGGGGACCAAGCAGCAGGTAAGATGATCACACTGCTGCTAAAGGGACCCATGCGGGCGGCGTCTCGGCCCAGACGGACGCCAAATCTGACGACCGGAACCCCTGATGACATCAGACTCCAGCTCCTAATAGACAGTTCTTCACCACAGAAGATAATTCCTGACATTCCTGCCGGCTACAGACGGACATCTCCCTCCGTGTATGGGTGGGAGGCCTCCGGCCTGTTGTTGTCCTTAACAGTACACACAGATTTTCCACCATTTGTAATGGGCCCCAACGTTGGCTAGCTGAAGATACTACCACTGGCCAGTGGGTTAGGTACCCGGGTACATTGGGACTAAGTTTGTGTATAGTTTGACCAGAAGCGGCTCTTTAATTAGGCAAATTAGGCGGTCGCCTTAGGCCTCGCGCTCCCGAGGGCCTCGCGGCCGCCTAGTTTGCCCTGTCAGAACGGCAGCCAGGTAGCGTTGTGAGCTATCATCCCTGTAGCTGTCAAACTCTCAGTTTGACAGTGACAGGGCTGAGAGCTCATCCGTTACCTGATCGTTGGTGCAGACCATCGGCTCGGTCTTCTGCACGGAGCTCCGCCCACCAGCCAATGAGAAGAGACCTCACCCCTCCCATCCACCACACGAGGATCTCTGGCTGGGAGGGCGGAGTTTAACTGCAGAAGCTGATGGAGATGCCCACAAGACACGGCCAGCACAGCACACACAGTACTGGAGTGGCAGCCTGGAGAGCCTTGTGGAAAGCAGGTGAGAGCCCTGTGGAGAGCCCTGCTCTTTGGTATCTCGCCCTGATGAGACCCCACAGAACCCTGCTACCCTGGTGAGGCCCCCTCAGAGCCCTTGTGAGACCCCACAGATCGCTGGTCTGTGGGGTCTCACCAGGCTGGTGAGACCCACAGAACCCTGCTACCCTGGTGAGGCCCCCTCAGAGCCCTGGTGAGACCCCACAGATCCCTTGCTAGGGACTCAGTAGGGACTCACCTGGGCTGTGTAGGGTCTCACCAGCACCAGGGCTATGTGGGGCCCCCTCAGAGCCCTGGTGAGACCCCACAGAACCCTGCAACCCTGGTGAGGCCCCCTCAGAGCCCTGGTGAGACCCCACAGATCCCTGGTCTGTGGGGTCTCACCAGAGCCCTGAAGGGGTCTAACCAGGCTGGTGAGACCCCACAGAGCACCCTGGTGAGACCCTATGGAGCCCTGGCGCTGTTGAGACCCTATCTCGCCCTGGTGAGAACCACAGAGCCCTGGTTTAACCAGGGCTCTCTGGGGTCTCATCAGGGCACTAAAGGGCACTCATCAGGGCACTAAAGGGGTCTCACCAGGGCTCTGCGGGACTAACAAGGCTGGTTAGACCCCACAGGGCCCTGGTGAGACCCCACAGAACCCTGCTACCCTGGTTAGGCCTCCTCAGGGCCCTGGTTTAGCCAGGGCTTTGTGGGGTCTCACCAGGGCCCTGAAGGGGTCTAACCAGGCTGTTGAGACCCCACAGAGCACCGGCGAGACCCTACGGAGCCCTGGTGCTGGTGAGACCCTATTTTGCCCTGGTGAGACCAGACAGAGCCCTGGTGAGAGCCCTCAGTGCCCTGGTTTAACCAGTAGGGATTCACCTGGGCTGTGTAGGGTCTCACCAGCACCAGGGCTATGTGGGGTCTCACCAGGGCCCTGAAGGGGTCTAACCAGGCTGGTGAGACCCCACAGAGCCATGATGAGCCCCAGAGAGCCCTGGTGAGACCCCACAGAGCCCTGGTGAGGCCCTTGTGCTGGTGAGACCCCATCTCGCCCTGGCGAGACCCCACAAAGCCCTGGTTAAACCAGGGCTCTGTGGGGTCTCACAAGGGCCCTGAAGGGGTCTAACCAGGCTGTTGAGACCCCACAGAGCACAGGCGAGACCCTACGGAGCCCTGGTGCTGGTGAGACCCTATCTCGCCCTGGTGAGACCAGACAGAGCCCTGGTGAGAGCCCACAGTGCCCTGGTTTAACCAGTAGGGACTCACCTGGGCTGTGTAGGGTCTCACCAGTACCAGGGATATGTGGGGTCTTTGGGGTCTCACGGGGCTCTGTGGGGTCTAACCAGGCTGGTGAGATCCCACATAGCCCTGGTGCTGGTGAGACCATACACAGCCCAGGTGAGACCCTACAGGTTTAACCAGGGCTCTGTTGGGTCTTACCAGAGCTCTGTGGGGTCTGCCCGGGGCTCTGTGGGTCTAACAAGGCTGGTTAGACTCCCCAGAACCTTGGTGAGGCTCCACAGAGCCCTGATGCTCTAGTGAGACCCCAAAGAGCCCTGGTGAGACCGTAGAGAGCTTTACAGAGCCCTGGTGCTGGTGGGACCCTACAGAGTCCTGGTGAGACCCTGTGGAGCACTGGTTTTACCAGTGCTTCTTGAAGTCTCACTAGGGCTCTTTGGGGTCTCACTAGGGCTCTGAGGGGTCTAACCAGGCTGGTGATGAGCCCTGGTGAGGCCCTGGTGCTGGTGAGACCCTAGAGAGGTGTGGGGTCTCACCAGGGCACTTTGGGGTCTCACCAGCCCTTTTTTAACCCCACAGAACCATGTTGGGACCCTACCCTGGTGGGCTCTTTGGGATTTTACCACGGCTCTTTGGGGTTTCACCAAGACTGGTGAGACCCCCACAGAGCCCTGCTGAGACCCCCACAGAGCCCTAGTTTAACCAGGGCTCTTTGGGGTCTCACCAGTGCACTGAGGGGTCTAACCAGACTGGTGAAACCGCACAGAGCCCTGGTAAAACCCTACAGAGCCCTAATTTATTCAGGGTTCTGTGGGGTCTCACCAGGGCTCTGCGGGGTCTCACCAGCCTGGTTAAACCCCACAGAGCCCTGGTAAGACCCCACAGGCCTGAGTGGGGCCTCATGTTTAGGTTTCGCCTAAGGCCTCACAAACTCTAGAGCCGCCTCTGAGTTTGACTACTGTTCAGTAAATTCACAGTTAGAATAACTACATTTGAAGTTTATTACTGTTATGCTTGTGTCTCATAGAGATAAATGTTAATCATATACATTGCTATTCAGATTATTATATATACAGTAAATAGTAATTTAAAACCTCTCAATGTGTGCTATGGATTCATTGCTTGAGGTCTATCACAGAGGTGAAACAGAAGTGCCCGATCATACAGCGGCTCCTTCGGGGGTGAGCGCTACACTATCATCATTCCTCAGAAAATTATTTTAATAAGCCACCACAACCCAAGGCTCCATTCACACAGGAGCGGTTGTCCACACGCCGCTCTAAACAGAAAAAACAATGCACTTTAATGTGCATTGTTTAGACTTTTCCGGCGGCCGTGCAGCCCGCAAAATATTCCAAGCGTGATTTTTTGACGGATTCCACATGTACGCGGCTATATAATAGCCGGAAACGAGGGAATCAGTGCGGATGAAAGATTTTAGCGTTTGCATTTGGAAAGAAAGCAGTCTATTTGTGGAAATGACTTTCACTTTCAGTTATTAGGTTATCTTATATCCAATACTAAATTAAAGGCTCACCGTGAGTTAATGTTATCAACAGCATCAGGCAGAGAAGCAGTTGTAATGACCACATTGCTGTGAGGTATAACAAGAGAGGTATGAATTGGATTTCTTTTGAAATACTTCAGATGACTGTTCTTTTTTTCCAAGGTTGATTGAAGTTTAGGATATTGTTTGCCCAAAATGTAATGGCAAAGCCACTAACAAATTGGCGAAGGGATAGGTCCAAGACCTAAGGAAATAAAAATAAATACATATATTATCTTTCTACTCAAAGATCTCAGTGCATGAAAGTATAAACCTACAGTTTTTAAAATAACAGGTACATTAAATTGCATATTACTGTCTTAGCAGTAATTGAAAAATTAAACAAAGTTCTAATTAAACAGAATGGGTCTACAGTTTCATAGTTAGGTTACCAGACTTTTAAAATGAAAACCGGGGACACCCTACTTACGATGCCAACAAGCTATACCCCATTTGTAGCCACACCCACAAGCCACCCCGGAAAAAATTGGTTACAGACTTTTGAAACAATAGGAAGACATTTAAGACATAAAGACAAAATAAACATTTCAAACAAGAGGTAATATATGCATGCATAGTTAGGAGGGATGACTTTAAAAATGCCACACACCTGTAGGCATAGCCAATAAAGTCAGTGTCGCTTTACAGTATTTGTCTTTTAGTGTGGGAGTACACACAACAAGCTAGACATCTGCGATTCATTTCGTTCCGAAATTGGACGAATATTGAAATTGGACGAATATTGCTAAATTTGGACATTCGGATGCATCCATATTTCCGAAGGAAACTAAATTCGGATGCATCCAAAATTTTTCTCAATGCCATTCGGAATGAAATTTTGTTGTTAAAATAACATTTAAAAACACAGCGTGGAGTCCCCTCCCCAATTCATACCAGAGCCTTTAGGTCTGGTAGGATTTTTATTGGGGACCCCAATGCCAAATAAGCAAATCAAAAAGTGTGGGTTCCCCCTAAAATCCCCTACCAGACCCTTGATCCAATCAGCAGCCTGGCAGAGCAGGAAAGGGGAGGGGGGAGCGTGTGGCCCCCCTGGCAAAGCAGATGTAGATGAGGACAAGGGCCAGTATTGTGGGGATCTGCAGGCAGGGGGGATTATAGGAATCTGGGTGTCTTTAATAAAGGGGGCACCCAGGTGCCACCTTCCCCTCATGAATAAGGGGTAGTTGTTACCCCCTACTCATTCACACAATACAGTAAAAGAAGTAAACACACCACACCGTAAAAAAAGTATTTTATTAACAAAAGAAAACACAAACAAATGTCCATTGATGTGATCCACAGGTCAATTACGTTGTCCAGCAATGTAGATCCACGTCAATCACGAAAAACAACAGCCGGCTACCCGCCGAAATAAACTTTTTCCGACGCTCTCTGACCCGAATGTCAACAAAGCGGCAGAGCAAGTCGTGACATCACAGGATTTGCTCCGCCCATTTGTTTACTTTTAGTGGCATCTCTCTGTCCCCTAATGGAATGTAATCAAAGGGGCGGAGCAAGTCCCACGACTCGCCTTGCCCCTTTGTTTACAATCGAGAGCAGAGCTGTCAATTTGCAGCCCTTGTTCGTCAGGATCGGATGCGTCAGCGGGTGAAGGGAATTCTTTCTTTCGGCAAGTTGGTGGCAGACGTCCATCGTAATTGACGTGGATCTGCATCGCAGGGCGACATGATTGACCTTGGGATTACTTTAATGGACTTTTTTATTTTTTTTTATAAAAGACTTTTGTTTTTTTTCAAATAGCAGAGTTTAGGGGTCAGTAATAAGTAAAGCAGAGTTCATGGGAAAGTAGTGAGTGAGGAAGAGTTCAGAGGTTAGTAGTATATATTAAATTATAATGAATGTGCTGCGCTTCATCTAGAACAATACATAAACAAATCTCTATAATAAATATGTGCTTAAATAATACATGCAATCAAAAAGTGTTCACAATGAATCTTCTTGTAAATAATAACCCTCTGGAAAGTTCAATCATATATTCCGTGTTCAAATATGCACAAATGTGGAATCACACGTATAAAGTGCTCGCTCAGAGGGTAACACTTCTTAAGGTCCCCACACACCTTGCGATAATCATACAATAATCGCGGGAAATCCCGCGATCGTACGATTATCGGAAGGTGTGTGGAAGCCGTGCGACCTCTACTACTTCTACGGCTTGCCATCATCGCAAGTACGATCTGACTGTCCAAGATAGGCAGATCGTACTATTTTTTAAGTACCTTACAACCATCAGAACAAAAGCGATGGTTGTAAGGTGTGTGCCCAGCCTTAGAGTGCTTGCAGCTACACAGGGTTTGGCGCAAGGTGCTATTTGTCACTGGTAGTATATATTACAGAGTTCAGGGGTCAGTAATAAGTAATGCAGAGTTCAGGACCAGTAGCAAATAATGCAAAGATCAGGTCAGAGTAGTATAAGAGCTGCCCACAATATGATAGTCAATACATTGCTATGACAATGACAGGTATCGATAATGTACATCCCACAGTAGATTCTGCAGATCCAGAACAAACACCAGTGAATGACTGGAGAATGTTTCATCCATTCTCAATCCTACACTTCAGACAGCACAGCACTCATAGCAGACATATACACACATTGTGTATGCGCAGTGCTGATATTATACAGTCATGGCCAAAAATATTGGCACCCCGGCATTTTTTGTCAGATAATGCACCAACTCGCGCAGAAAATTGTTGCAATTTCAAATGTTTAGGCATTATCATATTTATTTATTTTGTTTGTATTGGTATGACACAAAAAATGGAGAAAAAATAAAGCCAAATCTTACACATTACAAGCAAAACTTGGACTGGACAAAATTATTAGCACCTTCTCCAAATTGCAAGAAATCATTGCATTCTAAGTTTGTGATTCTCCTGTAATTTGAACATAAACTCATCTGTATCAATTAACAGGTGCTGACAATATAGAAAATCACACTGGCAACCGGTGAAATTTTGACTCAACCTTTATGTTGTGTGTCTCTTTGTGCCACACGGAGCATGGAGAAGAGAAAGAGCAGAAAGGAATTGTCTGAGGATTTTAGAACAAAAGAGACGAAAGAGAACAATTGATCAAAGATTGCAATGAAGGATTGTTTCAATGGTGGATAAAGACCCTCAATCAACTTCCAGACAAATTCAAGCTGACCTTCAGGCACAGGGTACAACTGTGTCAGCGCGCACTATACGTCACCATCTGAATGAAAACGGACGCTATGGTAGGTGACCCGGGAGGACCTCACTGCTGACACAGTAACATTAAAAAACCAGATTGGAGTTTGCCAAAACTTACCTGAGGAAGCCAAAATCCTTTGGGGAGAATGTGCTGTGGACAGACAAAAAACAAATTTACAGCTTTTTGGTAAAGCCCATCATTCTAATGTTTTCAGAAAAAAAAAACTGAGGCCTTTAAAGAAAAACATGGTAGAGATTCACTGATGTTTTGGGGTTGCTTTGCTGCTTTAGGCACTGGATGTCATAAACTGAATAGAACTTCTATTGAATGGAACACAGCTGCGGATGCAGATTACCACCAGGGGGCCGCCTACTCAGCCCCGAGCACCCCACGTCAATCAAGACACAATATAACTAGTTCGATTTCAGTAGTTTATCTATTTCTTTCAATGGTTAATGTCCCACCACAATCAACAAGCATTAATATGGATGGCTGTTCTGCCCTAGCAACAGAGAGCCAGCAACAGTCCTTAGCAACAGAGGGCAAGCAACAGTCCTTAGCAACACAGAGCAAGTGACAGTCCTTAGCAACAGAGAGCAAGCGACAGTCCTTAGCAACAGAGAGCAAGCGACAGTCCTTAGCAACAGAGAGCAAGTGACAGTCCTTAGCAACAGAGAGCAAGCGAGAGTTTATGGGAACAATAATTTCTCAGTGATACTTGTGTTTCTGGAGGGCATGTGACCTCTGGGACCTCCACTTGTGGATCGCGTTGAGATTGAGAGTGAGAGAGCTTCAAGAGATCTTCCTGATGGCCAGGGGGTGGCAGTCCAGCGGAGGAGTGCAGTGGTGGAAATGGAGCTGATGGAATTGAAGTGCTCCCGTTCCTGCTGAGAGCTGCACTGCCAGCAGCCTGGGTAGGATGGATTGTAGCGAGGAGGAGGCAAACCCCTTCTGTTGCTGATGGGGAGAGTGGGTTGCGAGTTGGAACTTTCCCAATCGATGAGTCCGTAGAGGTGGCCGCTGACAGGAAATGGTCAGCGTCCGTATCACAATACTGAGACGCCGACCATTTCGAAACTCGCAGCTTTTATTATGACCGCTGGCGAGGCGGAGCAGCGTGGCGCTGCAGAAGGGGGCTGCGCCAGACGCTTTAGGGGTCTAAACAGACCCCTACATTTCTCTTTTAAAAAAGAAAAGAAATTGAGGACACCAAATCCTCAATTTTTTTCTGCAGCCTCAGCACTCAATGAAAGGGAAGCACTCAGTACAGAGGCTTCCCATTCATTCAGACACTGATAGTAAAATATTTACTATCAACAGTTTCTGAATGGGGAGGAGCCTCTGTAGTGAGTGTTTCTTCCCATTGAGGAAATCTATGTGTCCCCAGTTATTTACAAACACTGGAGTGATCAGACGATCGCTCCAGTGTTTGTCCTCCTCACACGGAGGATCGGTAAGTATCAATGATATGTACCGGTCCACCGCTCTGCCACGCTCAGAGCCGTTGTCATCGAGAAACTGACAGGATGATAGCGGCTCCAATCTCCTACCCGCTCGGCCATCCGGACAGCTGCAGGCGCGGCTTCTCTCCCCCTCACCACTCGGCCATCCTGACAGTAGGCAGCGCTCCCTCCTGCGCCCCCCGGGGGGGCGGACGAGGGATCGCTGTCATGTCGCATGGCCAGCGGTGAGGAGAAGAGAAGCTGCCCCGAAGACGAGCTGTGTCGGCCGCCTGGCGCCCTGGTTGCCATGGCGCCCTGTGCGGCCGCACAGCTCGCACACCCCTAAGGCCGGCCCTGTGTATGTTGTATACCTTTGTTACATTGGCGGTCATTGTGAATACTTTAGTTACATTGGTGGTCAGGGCGAATACTTTAGTTAGATTGGCGGCCAGTGTGAATATTTTTTTAATATATTCGCGGTCAGTGTATATACATTGGCGGTCAGTGCCAATACTTTCGTTACAGATCTCCTATTAGTTTTGTAGTGCTGCTTATTGTTGTGGAAATTTTACTAGGATGTGTTTTTAGTGTATTGTAATATTTTGTCATTGGTCTCTCAGTGTCTAGGTTTAAATAGGCACTGGGGGTTAAACCATTGGAGTAGATATCTTATGCGCGGCGGAGCAGTGTCTTCTTGGCAGATGTATGGACGCCGGAATGTGTTGCCTCTTTTTATTAAATTGTTTTCTGTATATTTTCTGCACTGTTTCTGTTTCTTTTATTAAAGGAGAACTATGGGGTTAAGGCTTTTCCCCATAGTTCTCCTAAGGGTAACAAACTAGCGTCCTCCCGTCACCCTAGGCTCAGTATACCGCGAGCTGTAGCTTGCGGTATACTGAGACGCCGCAGAATACTGCAAGCTGCTGCTCGCGGTATACTAAGACGCTGTTCTAGAACTATGTGGTGAGTGAAAAGCACTCATCTCATAGTTCTCCTTTAAAGGACGATCTTAAAAATCGTTAAACTTATCTCTACACTCTAAATAGGAACTTAAAGTATCCTTTCCTCTTTGAAGAGTGCTACTGTATAGTGAATCCTGTCATATTCCTGTCTGAGAGGACAGCGGTATCACAGGCATTGTTTAAGTGTTTAAATTGTTGCAGCATTTGCTGCAACAATTGTGTTTCTGTTACAATAAAATACATGGTGGCAGTGGAAGTTTGGTGGGTAAAGGGTTAACTGCGGAGTTAACCAACCCTGGTGACAATCGCTCTCAGTCTGCTGGCCTGAGTTTGTGTCCTGCGAGCTGGGAAATCTCTGTGCAGGGTGAGGCTGAGAGTGCTATCGCCACGTCCTTGTGATGCTCACACTCGGTTCAGACTTTTGTATGGTCGCGTGGGATTGACATACAGCGGGTCTGGGCCGGGCGTACGACACACACATATCACTGACCTCTGCACTGTAGATCACACCACTGACCTCTGCGTCACACCGTAGCTCTGCACTCTGCGTCACACCGCTGACCTCTGCATCACACTGCTGCACTGTGCGTCACACTGCTGACCTCTGTACTGTGCATCACAACGCTGCACTCTGCGGCACACCACTGACCTCTGCACTATAAGTCCCACCGCTGATCTCTGCGCCTGCGTCACACTGCTGTCCTCTGTATCACATCGCTGATCTCTGCACTCTGCGTTGCACCGCTGACCTCTGTACTCTGCATTACACCACTGACCTCTGCGTTACAAGTGACCTCGGCAATTTAATTTTTCAAATTGATTCGGCTGTGTTAGGTCCCGCGCAGCAGCCTTCTGGGGAACCACGCGGCGCCTTGTTACAGGGCTTCCGCCGGCTGCCCATCTTCCCCTCCTGAGACCCTTTGCCCGAGACTTCAGGCTGGTACCCCGGAGCAGAGCGGCAGCACAGAGTATGTACCAAATTCATATACTATTATTCTGCATTGCTGTATAATGTATTGCAGGGATTTTTAGTCCTCTATAGCTGATGGTATTATTCTGCATTAGAGTGCAAGCTCCTCTGTACAGAGGCTGATGTGACTGGCTCAGTGTTCTCTGTACAGCATTGCGGTATATGTCAGAGCCATATAAATGTATAATAATAGTGTATTAATGTGGGGGGAAATTAGAGTGTAAGCTCCTCTGTACAGAGACTGATGTGACTGGCTCAGTGTTCTCTGTACAGCACTACGGCATACTTTTGACTTATTTTTTACAGATATTCTCTGTAGCAAGCTTCCTATATTGTTGCAAGGTGTGTGTATTGGTTGTAGCAAGGCTTATGTGTCAGCTGTAGCCCTCCTGTACTCACTAGTGGCCGGCCCTGCCCCTCGATTGCGTTTCTGTTTGGCTCCGCCCCCTGTTGTGAGGGGTGTGGCCTGTGGCTGGTCACTTGATTGGGCTGCTCAGTCTAAAATTCCCAGGCCTATTTTTTGTCCCAGTCCGGCCCTGGTCATAGCAATACAAACAACATAAATAAACATGAGAATACCGAAACATTTGTAATTGCAACAATTGTCTGTGCAAAATGGTGCATTATCTGACAGAAATGCAGGGGTGACAATATTTTTGGCCATGACTGTAAGAGAGTAGTGCACTTGAAATGCATAGATTGAAATGTATTTGCTTAGTGCTATTGTCACAGTGTCCCAGTTCCCCATGGATCATTACAGCACAGTCCCCATAGGTTGCAGCCGGACTGAGGAGAGATATGAGCTGGATTCATGTGCCACTATATGGGTGAGAGCCATCATACCCCCGGACCATGAGGAGATTCATCATGAGGTAACTGTGTAACATACTTCGGTTCAGTACTTTAGAGGTCTAAAAAATCTGGAAAAGCAAAGCTTCCCTTTAAGTTGATCATGCATGTTGCTATACAAATATGCATCCTTTATCAATCCAGATTTTAACCCCTTCACGACCAGTGTACGTCGCTGGCATCGGGGCTGTTTAACCAGTTGACATCCGCATGTTAAACCCCCTTCCCATCCAGGCCATTTTTCAGTATTCAGCGCTGCGGTACTTTGACTGACATTTATTCCGTCATGCAACGCTATACTGAAATGAATTTTATACCCTTTTTTGGGGACAGACAGAGCTTTCTTTTGGTGGTATTTTTTTACCACTGGGGTTTTTATTTTTTACTATATTAATGCGAGCAGAAAAAAAACCCGCCAATGCTGCAGTGCCGTCCGTCCGTCTGTCCGTTTTTTTACAACGGGCGGACGGCAAGTGGTTAAACAGACTCCCGGCGGCACTCTGTTTAAACTTGTATAGCCGACTGTCGGCTTTACAGTAGAAGCGACTCTGGTGGCTCAGCTGCCGTCAGATCACTTCTACGGGCCAGTGAAGGGGTCCCCTGCCCGCCCGACACCCCGCTGTGTTTCCCGGGCTCCGTTGCCCCTCCTACGGGCCCGGGACCGGCTTCTTTGGTGTCGGCAGGAAGGAGATGGACGAACCTCCGTTCGTCGATCCCCTCCCCGTTCTATGGAAGCGGGAGCGATGCAGGTTGCATCACTTCCGGTCTTATAGATGTCAGTGCTGGGCTCCTGAAGCCCAGCTATAAGCTATTGAAGTGCGATCTGCACTTCAATAGCTTATTGAGAGTGCAAAGGTGACAGTGGGGGTCTTTTGGACCCCCAGAATCACCTTAAAGAGTACCTGTCACCACCATCTGCTATCACAACATGGCTTGTAAGCAAAAGTAAAGTTAAAAAAAAACAACATTAACATTAAATGAAATAATTTTTACAAAATGTTAAAGTCCTCTGCCCCCGCGAGCATGAGCATCTTCATGTTAACACGCGTCGGGTTGGCTACATATGAAAATTACAAACGCGCTACACATGTTGGGTATCTCCGCGCACGCCGGAGTGAGAGCAATAATTCCAGGGCCAGTATTTGTGGGTATCTCTAAACTGATGACCTGTGGGGGCTTTTAAAGCGTTGTCTATGTAGTTTTTGGGGTACTGAATTTTGTCGCCATTTCACGGACGCATGCAACTTTTAACATGGGCATGTTGAGTATCTATTTACTCGTTGTAACCTCATCTTTTATATTTTTTTAAAGAAATGGGTATTTTATTGTGTTTTGGGGTTTTATAAGGATACAGAGATTCTACAATCAGAATGTAACATGGAAACTTTAACCTTATAGCCCCATAAAGATCTCATCAAAACAGCCAGCATAATTTCCAGATAATGTAATCATACAATCAATTTGATGTAATAATTCTTTAAATTTAAAGGCTTAGGTGACGACTCTATCATTTAAATGAAAAATTAGCAATAAGCAAAACACAAACACAAATGGAATAATGTACTGTAATCTATATTGATAAATCAATAACAATTACATTTATTTGATTTCAGCCTTTAGATTTTTTTTACTGCAATTAGACAAATAATTTATTGATCTATTTTCAATCACTTTATCAAGATTTCATCCTTATACTGTATTGATACTGTATATTTTGTTGTGTAAGACTTTAAAAGCTATGACATAATTCTTCAGTTAAGTGTAACTAGCCACATCTGTCTATATATTTTGTTGCTACAAACCAGCTAAAAGTTGAAAGCAAGCTAGCAGCATTCTGTTTTGTGAGATAATGGATGGAAATAGGAGACACATAAGTGGCATTACAGAAGAAAGACAGGTCACATTAGGCATCCCCAATATAGTTATGTTCAAAAAAAGAGAAGTTAGGAACGAGTCTGGTATATCTGAAAACTGTTGCCACCCAAGTTATATTAGAAAGCCACAGAACAGAGAAGGGGTGGGTGGATGGGATAGATTATTATATAAAACTTTTTTGCAGGAAAAAATACTCCTGTATATTTGTTTAATCTGTGAGTTTAGTTCTTTATATGGAGCTTTAATTATGTGAACTCAGTCAAACAACTTGAAGTTTAAAATAATTTTTTTTATTATTTTTCTTGAAGTCCATTGAGGAACACAGCCATTAAGTAATTATTAGATGATTGGGTTATACAGTACGGTTGCCTTCAGGAGTCACTGGCAAATAAAAAACGTTAAAAGAGAATTATGGTGTTAACAGGGGGGG
The DNA here is from genome assembly GCF_000935625.1 of Nanorana parkeri. Lineage (NCBI taxonomy): Eukaryota > Metazoa > Chordata > Amphibia > Anura > Dicroglossidae > Nanorana > Nanorana parkeri. Next base: position 71,086 of record NW_017308577.1, on the reverse strand, counting down.
GAAACACTTTTTCACACAGGACCATGTAGGTTTGGATTTTGTTTTCCCTTAATAATAAAAAAACATCCTTTAAAAACTGCATGTTGTGTTTACTTGTGTTATCTTTGACTAATATTTAAATTTGTTTGATCTGAAACATTAAAGTGTGTCAAACGTGCAAAACAATATAAAATCAGGAAGGGGGACAACACTTTTTCACACAACTGTATATTAAGGAAAAAGGAAAGGAAATATTACAGAATTTTTTTTTACATTATGTTAGGAAACAATTATTACCCAATTTTTAGGTAAAATATAAAAGATGGGGTTATGTCAGGTAAATAGACACCAAACATGCCAAGCTTTAAAATTGTGCGCACCCGTGAAATCGCAAAAAACTACCATACCCAAAATTGACCATAGGCGACGCTTTAAAAGCTTTTAACGCTCATCAGTTTAGTGTTATCAGTGATTAATGGCCCTAGAATTATTGCTCTCACTGGGACGTTCGCGGCGGTATGTAACATGTGTGGGATAATGGGCGTACGTATGCGCACTCAGCGCATGTTTGCATGCGTGTATGTATGGGTGGGGACTTTTTTTTTTAAATTGTGTTTTTTTTTCTTTTTCATGTGTAACTTTAAAAAAAATTTTTGCAACTTAAATTTTTTTTCACTTAACTTTATTGCTATCACATAGGGGCTAAGAAACCCCTATGTGATAGCAAAGAGATGTGACAGGTCCTCTTTATGGAGACATCAGGGGTCTCCAAGACTCCAAAGAAGCTGATGAAGCAAAGATCTGCTTTATCCGCTTCTCTCCAGCGTCTGAAGCTGGAGAGTGACACAAGAATGCAGAAGTGATGTAATATACATCACTTCCGCATTCTGACACCGGAGAGGGGAACGGTGGGAGCTCGTGTACCGATCTCTCTATGATCCCCCATCACAGAGCTACTATACTGGTCATGGGCTCGCACCAGGCACAGCGGAGCCCGGGATCAGCGGGACAGCAGGAGGGGGGGCGCGGAAGGGGCGACACGGACCGGCAAGGATCGACTGTATTTAAACAGGCATCGCAGTCTTGTTTTTAAATTTAGGCAGTTTCCCGCTCGCGGCGCATGCGAGTGGGCGTGGCTGGCGAAACGTTTAAATACGCCCGCTCAGATCTATGAAGCTCCCGGCTGGCCGTATCTTCACAACGGCCGGCCGTGAGGCGGTTGAACAGATTTCCAGCCGCTTTAGCTCTGTTTACATTTGTAAAGCCAACTGTTGGCTTTACAATAGAAACGATTCTGGTGACTCAGCTGTCGCCAGATCTCCTCTCCGGGCCGTTAAACAGGCCGCCAAACCCAACCCCCACCCCGGCTTCTTGGGTGTTGGTGGGAAGCTGGGGGAAGAGATCGGTGAACGTCCATTTTTTGGACCATTTATTGCATTACGTCCGGTCCCATAGCTGTCATTGCTGGACCCTTGAAGCCCAGCAGAAAGATATTGAAGTGTGATCTGCACTTCAATAGTCTATTTATAGTACAAAGGTGATAGTATGGGTCTTCTGGACCCCCAGCATCACCTTAAAGAGTACCTGTCACCACCAATATACTATCACAGCTTGTAAGCCCCCCTATGTGATAGCAATTAAATTAAAGTACTATTTAAAAATAGTATCAAATGAAATAAATGTAAAATCAATAAAAAAAGTTTTAAACTCCCCTGCCCCCACGAGAACATGCGTGTGCCTACATATGAAAACGGCGATCACGCTATAAATGTTGGGCATTGCCGCACACGCCAGAGTGAGAGCAATAATTCTAGGCCCAATATTTATGTGCATCTCAAAACTGATGACCTGTAGGGGCTTTTAAAGAGTCGTCTACGGACTTTGGGGTACTGAATTTTTAACCTGGGCATGTTGGGTATCTAATTACTCATTGTAACCTCATCTTTTATATTTTAATTTAAAAAATAGGTATTTTATTGTGTTTTGGGGCACTAAATTTAACAAGTGCATTTTTCACTACATTTTTGGCTTTGATTATAAGTTGTGCTAATATCATGCAAGTGCCACCATTTTATTCTACAGGGTCTTGGCTTTCAGAAAATATATAATGTTTGGGGGTTTTAAGTAATTTTCAGGCCTAAAATGTGGATTATATCATGGGGCAAAAAACGGAAAAAAAAAAGTCTTCGGTCATCAAGGGGTTAATAAATGTACAATTTCAAGCTGATCATCTGGCAAAATTGGATTATTCTGTCCGTTTTCTGTTTACTATCTTCATACTTTTTATGATATTTCATATACCTGGCAACACTGTTTCACCACTTTTATGTTTATTTTTTAAAAACATACGAAAAATTTGATAGGAAAAGTGCGCGTTTACAAAACTAACATTTGTACAAAACTCTGTGAGAGTGGATTGTTAGCTAAGGATAGAGAAGTTGGGAACTGCTAGCTCAGTAGCAAGACACATGTTTGGAAACAAATAGAAATAACTTAGATAGTCGAGGTTCAAACACCACAGGAAAAGGAGCCACCGCGGGCTCATAAACCGTGTCATCAAACCAAACAAGACAACAGTCACACAAAAGGTAGGAGAGTAGGCGTGTCACGCAACAAGTCAAAGAGAAAGGCCTATGGAATAGGCAATCCCTTTATATTTCTGCAGCCACCTTTCAGGCAAACATATTATGATACCAAGGGGGTGATTTACTAACCTAAACACACGCACGCACTAGGTGCGTGTGATTTTTACACAGCAAAACATATTTATCAACCAAAAAGTCTCTAAAAGCATATTTCCACTAATGCCATATATGGAAAAATCATGCACATGATGCATATATAATGCTGCTTCACAGTTTAGACAAAAATGGTTAGCTCATGCATTTACATTCCTGCATTCATCAACGCAAGCAACACAATGTAGAGCTAATTTACACAACATCACCTTGCAATTCATGCAGGGCTTTGCACAACACACCTGCTAGGTGTGTACACACTACAACGGTGTCTAGATTCCACCAATAGATCATGCTGGGAAGGAACACACTACAGAGGTGTATACTTGTTCGTGGCGTGTTTATAAGGTTAGTAAATCAACCCCCAAGTGTTAGTATCCTGCAGTTTGGTGTGTGTAATGCAACTACACAGTAGAAAAAGACATACACTATATTGCCAAAAGTATTGGGACGCCTGCCTTTACACGCACATGAACGTTAATGGCATCCCAGTCTTAGTCGTGGGGTTCAATATTGAGTTGGCCCACCCTTTAGAGCTATAACAGCTTCAACTCTTCTGGGAAGGCTGTCCACAAGGCTTAGGATTGTGTCTATGGGAATGTTTGACCATTCTTCCAGAAGCGTATTTGTGAGGTCAGGTACTGACGTTGGACGAGAAGGCCTGGCTCGCAGTCTCTGCTCTAATTCATCCCAAAGGTGTTCTATCAGGTTGAGGTCAGGACTCTGTGCAGGCCAGTCAAGTTCCTCCACCCCAAACTTGCTCATCCATGTCTTTATGGACCTTGCTTTGTGCACTGGTGCGCAATCATGTTAGAACAGGAAGGGGCCATCCCCAAACTCTTCCCACAAATTTGGGAGCATGACATTGTCCAAAATGTCTTCGTATGCTGATGCCTTAAGAGTTCCCTTCATTGGAACTAAGCGGCCAAGCTCAACCCCTGAAAAACAGCCCCACACCATAATCCCCCCTCCACCAAACTTTACACTTGGCACAATGCAGTCAGGCAAGTACCGTTCTCCTGGCAACCGCCAAACCCAGACACATCCATCGGATTGCCAGACAGAGAAGCGTGATTCCTCACTCCAGAGAACACGTCTTCACTTCTCTAGAGTCCGGTCCAGATAAATTACCCTCAGAATGTTAGAAAGAAGTGCAAACAGGAAAGAGGTTTGGGAATGCAATGGAAACACTAGGCTGTGTGGTTAACAATAAGGGAATCTACAATAATGCAGGCTGGAAGCAAGACTATTGATAGTAGCCAAATTAAATAATTTCAATAGGTAGCATGGCCAGAATAGGATTTAAACCAGACAAGCCAGAGAGGAGCCCTGTCTACCCTGATTAAAATCCTGAGATTCAATTGATCCTTGCCATGGACTGGTAACAATCAAATGGGCATAGTTATTATTTTACCATTTAGACAATCCCTGAAAAGAATCATGCAAACAGATCTCAAGTAGATAACCCTCCTGATCACTTTCCGAAATATCTCAGCATCAAAACTTAAATCTTCTGAAGCACATATAAGGACCAACTTCCATAAGGCAATTAAGGCATGCAAAGCATCAATCATGGATAGGATGGAACATCCGGCGGCAGGATGCAATATTAGGACCCAGATAAAATCAGAAGACACTTGACCAACTCCTGCATCTAAACTGTGGAAGATTCAGCATAAGACCTTGATCGCTTATCTTTAGCAGAAAGTCAGAATCCTTACTGCCAGATCAGAGGATGCACCAACATTAAAGCCCTGGGTGTACCTGAAGGGTCTGAACAAAGTACAATTAGCTAAGGAGTTTTTTCAAGAATGACTTTCTGTGAAAAAAGTCCCTCTGATGTATATGGTGGAAAGAGCCCTTACTAATGACACATTCCATGAGCAAATCCCAGGCCCTTTCTAGTTTGCGTTTTGAGCTACAGAAACCATCACTTGGTTCTCAACTAAGAAAGGAAAGATGTCTCACCTGCCATTTAAAAGTATTACTGTTCTTATTTACTTAGATTTTGAGATACAGAAGAGTTGTAGATCATTTATTGAAGTAAAAAGAAAGATATGCTGTAAAGGGAATAAAGTATGGCAAGCTGTATGCGAGGAAGTTGAGAGACCAGCATTCCAAATTCCACTAAGTTCTGCAATACTCCAGTGGCTGATTAGATGGACCGCAGTAAGATACTTCCATTTATATTTTTGTGTTAAGTCACAAATCTACCTAGAAACCTACATGAAATTGTACCGACAATAGAGATGTGAGTGATGACACTGATAAAAAGTAAACCCATGCCATTAACCACTATTATCATCAGGTTAGTTCACTATTCCTTTAATTTAAACTGACTTTCCTTGCACTACAGTGCAGATTGTTTATTGTTAAATTTTTCTACAAATGTGGGGCCAGGTGTTTTACTTTAAGGCCTTGTCACACCTGGGCGTCAGTGGTTTCTGCACGTTTTTGTGCACACGTTTTACACGTGTTTATGCGCGTTTCCCTGTAAATTGTAGCGCATTGACGCACATTTTTCTCTAGAGTATTAACCAATGAAAAGCAGTCAAATCCATGACAGTAGTTGCTGTTCCCTTTTTACATAACTTCCTGTTCCTGTTTCCCGCAGATAAGAGTGGTTGCTGCTGTATTCCCTGCTACATTGTCTTGGTGATGGATCATTATTACTGGGATGCAATGTGATACCACGCTTTCCTGCAAGTTATTTTATTTTTATATTGCGGCTGACGAGGGTCATAAAGACACACCTGTTTTAGAATCCGAATTAGAATGATAAAACTGTCTGTCTGTCTCCATCATATCGAGTGGTGATGACTCTTTTGAATCCCAGTGTGCATTGCAAAAAAGGGAGGTCTTTTTATGCTGTAAAAAACTTGCGCATTTGCAATGAAAGGCTATGAACTAAAAATGTGCTGTATATGCCCACGGTAGCTCATGAACTTTTCTGTGCGACAGGCATTTTTTAAGCGCGATGCAATGCTCAGGTGTGAACATGGATTATTGAAATTAATGGAATTTTCTTTGCTGAGCGTTTCAGTGCGTATAAAAACCCCTAGGTGTGAACAAGGCCTTAATGATAACCTAACTTTTAGACTTGGTACGCCACAGACTATCAATATATGAGAACATAAACCCTTTCTGTAAACAATGTGAGGATATTAGGATTCAAAAAAGGAGCTTTGTGACTATATGAATACACAAGATCACATAAACTGCTAGGGAGACATACACACACTGACAAACAATGAATTTCATAGAATGTAAAAGAGTCTGACAGAGACTTAGACTGCGACATATGGTTTTACACTGGCAAACAGTTAAATACATGCATCAATAAACAGCGTGGAGCAGACATACTGATACATTTAATAGTAAAAGTAGGCTGTGTCCTTAGAACCACTTTGTCCATTCACCATATTCAGGCATATTTTTACCTGAACCTGGATGAGGCTTGATCAAAGGAGGCTTGTGTGAAATGCATAAAATACTTTATTTAGCCCCCTTGAACGCAAGGTTACAGTATTAAGACGATAAAAAAAATTTCTGCTGTCAAAAAAATCTGTTCATATGAATATAATTCATGGATGTCATGGACATGACATGGACTCAAACACAGTCATACTACATACCTAAAAATGTATAATTTTATGGCATTAAAAAGTGGAAAACAGTGTCACTCAATGCTCAACATGACCCATCTTCCAGCAGTCATCACTACAGTAAAAGTGAGATTGGAATTAACCAGTTTGTAAGAGAGGGTCATTATTTATTTTGCTAAATAAACCATTTATAAATATTTTATAAATTAATGTTTCTCATTCATACTTGCTTGTCTGTTAGAAAACGGTTAATGGTTGCATCGGTGCCATTTCCATCAGCAGATAGCTTGTTGTATAATTTAAAGGGTATTTATGGTAAAATACTCAAAATAAATCTGTATTTCTATATTGAATTCACATAATTTCTATCCCACTCCTGATATCCATATCCATCTAGAAGTTTGTAAACTTACTTATTGAAGATGCCCATAGAATGTACTTTCTTAAAGGGTTTCTAAACCCTCCGGTTTTTTTGCCTATATCTACTGCTAGCAAGCAGTAGATATAGGCAAAACGTTTTTGAAAAAAAAACAAAAAACGCTTTAACAGCGGTTTAAACTTACCCTGTATTCGCCACGCGCTCCCGCCCGAGAATCCGTAACTGCTCGGGCAGCCACAAAGCATCCTGGGGCGGGCGCATGCGCAGTTCGAATTTTCGGCCGGGAGACAAGCAGAGATGCAAGGTAAGTCTATGGACGCGTGCACCCGCATGCAGACACCGTGGGATCGGAAGTGCCTGCAAACAGAGAGGAGGATCAGAGAGCCGCCGCACCGCTAGAGGGACAGATGAAAACATCAGGAAAGAAGAGGAAGATCGGATTAATAAACCTCATTTAAGGTAAGTGCTAACATTAACATTGGGGAGAGGGAAAACATTTTTTGACTTTAATGTCACTTTAATACACTGACAAAATTTCACTCAGCCCTGTGAACATTAAGTTCCTTGTGTCACAACTTTCACAAAGTCTGCCTTCTGACGGACAACTTAACATCTGAACACTGTAACGTTACCATTGCTTGCTGGAAGCAATGCATCATGGGCTATGTAGTCTCAAGAAATGTATATTGCGTCACATCAAGCAACAGGGAAAGAGATGCAAAGCACACTGTGAATTCAGGAAACTGTTGAAAGTGATGGGCAGACAGAAGGCAGCACAATAAAGTGAGGTTTGATCGCATTATCAAAAACAACAATAGTATGTATTCATATCACAAGACTGATGTCATAACAGGATAGTATATGCTGTGACTTTAGAACTCCTTTAACCTCCCTGGCGGTATTCCCGAGTGTGGCTCGGGGTTAATTTTCAGTACCAAGAGCGGCAACCCTGAGCCACACTCGGGATTGCGCAAAAGTGTCACTTACCTTGTCCCTGCGAGCCCGCAGTGTTCTCTGCTGTGTGCGCATCAAAAACACTGCTAAAATGCGGCAAAACACATAGCACCGCGTCTGCTGATCCGCACCTGATCCGGACCTGAAACTTATGTGAACAGGCCCTAAATGATACCTTTGTATGCAAGATGTAGCATAATCCTCTCTGCCAAAAATTAGCCTGGTTAACACCTGCAATCCAGCTTGCAGTATGATTACCCACTCTGAATCACTAAATTTCTAGGGGCTTTTACAGGGTTAAAGTGTTTTTTTGTTTCACAGAAACATATACTTAAACCACTCCCTTTCATTTCAAACAAAAAGTCACCCCTTTTTGACCTGGCATCTAAAAAGATGTTTAGTTGAAAAAGGGGCATTATATATAGGCTACTAAAAGGATGCATAATATAACAAATCCAACACCACCATTAAACTGGCCACACACCTATCGATTATCGTTCAATTTCTTTCATGTCCTCATCGAACGGTCGTTCAATTTCCGCTCGAATATCTGATCATGTACAGAGCAATGTCAATTTCGATTATCTTTCGCTAGCAATACTAATTCACCAAATTTCGTCGACAGAACGAATTTTCGTTTGCACATGTGCAGTGTTCATGTAGCGATTTTTTTCGTACGAAAACGTCACTAATTCATCGATTTGTGTACGATTCGGAAAAGGTTTTCCAGCCTGACAGATCCAGGAAATTCGGCCAGTTGTACAGTAAAAAAAAAATCGTAGGGTTCCCATCAACTGATCAATTATTGTTCGAAAGACCATTCGTGGACAATTTCCAAATGATAACCGATAAGTGTATGGGTACCTTAAGAAAAGATTTACATAAATGGTAAATACACTTATATCAGTAAGGTTTTATATAATTAAAAACTATAAATTAATAACTAAAACAGGATAATATTAGTGCATTCAGATAGTATTCAGACCCCCTTCACCTTTTTCAATTTTGTTATGTTGCAGCCTGATACTACAGTTGTTTCAATTCTTTTTGTTTCTCATTGATCTATACTCAGTACCCCATAGTGACAAAGTGAAAAAGAAATGTCTGTGAATGTATTAAAAATAAAAAACTGAAATATCACATGTACTTAGGTATTCAGACCCTTCACTCAGCACTTTATTGAAGCACCTTTTGGCAGCAATTGCAGCCTGGAGTCTTTTTGGATATGACGCTTTGCACTTGGATTGGGGGATTTTGTGCCATTCTTCTTTGCAAATCCTCTCAAGCTCAGTCAGGTTGGATGGAGACTGTCGGTGGACAGCCATTTTCAGGCCTCTCCAGAGATGTTCAATAGGGTTCAAGTCAGGGCTCTGGCTGGGCCACTCTAGGACATTCACAGAGCTGTCCCAAAGCCACGCCTGTCTTGTCTTGGCTGTGTGTTTAGGATGGTTGTCATGTTGGAAGGTGAATCTTTGGCCCAGTTTGAGGACCTGAGCACTGTGGAAGAGATTTTCATTAAGAATATATCTGTACTTTGCTCCATTCAGCTTTCCCTCAACTCTGACCACTATCCCAGTCCCTGCTGCTGCCACCACCATGCTTCACTGTTGGGAAAATCAGTGAAAAGAGTTTTTAAAAAAAAGTTAAAAAATATTTTTAACCACCTCCCGTCCATGGCCGTTCCTGAACGGCCAAACGGGAGTCTTGTAGGAGTGGGAGGGCGTCTTAAGACATCCTTCCCCTCCCCCCGCGCACACGGGAAACTGTCAGCAATGTAAACAGCCAGCGATGGCTGTTTACATTCAAGTGATCAGGCGTCTCTAGAGACACCCGATTGATTGTACTAGTTGCGGGTGTGAGTGTACCTGGTGCGGCTGGGACCGGCACGGCGACTCTGTTACTGGAGATCAAAGGGAAATCAGTACACAATCTCCCTTTGATCTCTTCTCCTGTCCCCATGCAGGAAATGATGTATACTCCAGTACAGAAGCTGATGAAGCAAATCTTTATTAAAGTTTTTTACAACCGATAGTGGTGCAGTTTACAAATGATAAGTAGCAACCGCATACATGACATAATGCGTCCAGCGGGGACGAGAGAAAGTGTGACAGCCGGCCGAGTGCTGCGGGAGGAGAGCGCTGTGAGAGGCTGGAATCTCTCCTCCCACACCGCTCCAGCCTCCTATCACAGTCCGGCTGAGCTCTCCTCCCACACCGCACGCTCAGCCTCCTGTGACAGCATGTCAGGAAGGAGAGCAAGTTTAAACACTCAGTGATCGCTGAGTGTTTGTAGATAATTGAGGACATGGTAAATTTACTATATCCTCAATTATGAATCCTTCACTCAGCACTTTATTGAAGCACCTTTTGGCAGCAATTGCAGCCTGGAGTCTTTTTGGATATGACGCTTTGCACTTGGATTGGGGGATTTTGTGCCATTCTTCTTTGCAAATCCTCTCAAGCTCAGTCAGGTTGGATGGAGACTGTCGGTGGACAGCCATTTTCAGGCCTCTCCAGAGATGTTCAATAGGGTTCAAGTCAGGGCTCTGGCTGGGCCACTCTAGGACATTCACAGAGCTGTCCCAAAGCCACGCCTGTCTTGTCTTGGCTGTGTGTTTAGGATGGTTGTCATGTTGGAAGGTGAATCTTTGGCCCAGTTTGAGGACCTGAGCACTGTGGAAGAGATTTTCATTAAGAATATATCTGTACTTTGCTCCATTCAGCTTTCCCTCAACTCTGACCACTATCCCAGTCCCTGCTGCTGCCACCACCATGCTTCACTGTTGGGAAAATCAGTGAAAAGAGTTTTTAAAAAAAAGTTAAAAAATATTTTTAACCACCTCCCGTCCATGGCCGTTCCTGAACGGCCAAACGGGAGTCTTGTAGGAGTGGGAGGGCGTCTTAAGACATCCTTCCCCTCCCCCCGCGCACACGGGAAACTGTCAGCAATGTAAACAGCCAGCGATGGCTGTTTACATTCAAGTGATCAGGCGTCTCTAGAGACACCCGATTGATTGTACTAGTTGCGGGTGTGAGTGTACCTGGTGCGGCTGGGACCGGCACGGCGACTCTGTTACTGGAGATCAAAGGGAAATCAGTACACAATCTCCCTTTGATCTCTTCTCCTGTCCCCATGCAGGAAATGATGTATACTCCAGTACAGAAGCTGATGAAGCAAATCTTTATTAAAGTTTTTTACAACCGATAGTGGTGCAGTTTACAAATGATAAGTAGCAACCGCATACATGACATAATGCGTTGAGGAGATGCCATCAATAACTAATACAAAGCCCATTGACAATACAGATCCGGGGATGACAGTAAATCCGGCATGTATGCATGAATAGAACACATCATGTGATGCAGCAGAACCTGTTGTTATTTGAATTGGCTATCACACAGGGGGCTTCTTAGTCTATAAAGTTAAGTGTAAAAAAAATGAAAGCATAAAAAAATAAAAAAAAAACTATTGTGAAAAGTGTAAACAAAAAAATGTGTAAAAAATAAAATCAAATAAGGGACAAATAAATGCATGTATTTATTGCATTTTTTAGCTGTGCTGGTTTTGTAAAAAAAAATACTACAAATCAAAACTGGGAAAAAAGTTTTTTTAATGTTTTTTTCCTGTATGTTTATATTTTATTTGTCCTAAGTGAGGCGTTATACACACATATGTGATATAAATATGTAGCCCTATCTGTCCTCTAAAAAACTAACCCCAAATCCACAACCTCAAAAAAGTAGATTATTACATGCAATCAATAAAACAAGGATTGTACATAGAACAATATCGGACCTCTGAAAAGTACAAGCATGCATATGTACTCAGTACTTGGTTTGGGCCCCTTTTGCAGCACTTACTGCAATTACTTTTGCACGATATTCTAATTATTCGAGTTTCACCTGTATGTGTGGGTGCACTTTGTAAGAAAGTATATTACTGACGTGGAAGAATCACACAGCAAAAATTTCAAAAGTGTGTCAGTCATTTACGAACAGAAACTAAAAACAAGCTCAGTCATGAAGGGGTTAAAAAAAGACAAATAAAATGTAAAATAACACAAATTTTACGACCCCTGCAGTTGTGATCCTATCCAGGTAAATTCACAACTGCTCATTGAAGCATTACAGTGAGTCTGTCACTGTCTCGATAAAACACTGAATCAGAACACTTCATGAACACCGAAAAAAATATTTTTGCTTTCACTATTATCTAGAAGTCAAAAATCAAAAAGAAATAACAACTTGTTACTTTTTCCATTTCTTTGTGACATAAACATCTGGGTAATGCTACTGAAACACAATACAGTCAATAACTGCCAGTGAACAGTTTAGAAAATATTACACTGAAATTGCTTATTTTTCAAGAGTGTATTCGTATTTTAGATTTTTTTCGTTATACAAAGGCCCTTCTGTGCAGAGCAAGCAGCAAAGCACCCCTCAATCTCTTAACCATGACCTTACAATTTTTAGTTTTTATGTAACCATAACCTTCATTAACAGGAGATATTCACAGACCCTTGATGCTTTTCTATGGATAATAAAATTTGTGAAAACAGCAGTGTCTTCAGTGGAAATATTTATTGCATTAGACCTGAACCACAAAGCAACCACACTAGGATAAGTTTGTCCTTTTTTCCAAAAAAGTTAGTTTTTTCAGCTGAGTCCAATGAGATCACATGGCTAATTACATAAAGATCCTTATCCTTGTCATAGTGAATTGAGTCTATCCTATTAGTGAATAGTGAATTGAGTCTATATTGTTTGGGAATTGAGCCAAATATATAAAATTGTGATAAATTATGTTCATAGGTAATGAAGTTGAGCCCTATAGTCATGTAACTGTTTGAGTTATGATGGCACTGGGCAGTACTCAGAGAATGTGATCCGTAACAACACAAACTGAAAATGCCAAACATCATGCTTTTGCAATACTTTTATATGAGGATTGTGTCTAAAAGTAAACCTGTTTTGTACCAGAACATGCTGGTACTGTGTAACGGAAGGCAGGAGGGACAGTTGCCCCTGACACAGTGTTTTCATGTGTGTGTGTGTGTGTGTGTGTGAAGGGGGGATGGGTGGGCCGCAGTATGACTATCATTTACTTTGCTAATCACATGCCCTACAGTGTACAGATTTTGTCAGCTCCAGTTTTGATCAATTCCCCCCAGTGATTGTTACTAGGAGCTTACAATTATGTTTTGACACAAGCAACCAAATGTTTGCTGATAACCACACTGGTATGAATCACAGCTTTTTTAACTACTTAATTTCTGGGTTTTCCACAGGTAATTTTACACAATACAATTGAAAGGTGTAACCTGCAAAGGCTAAAAGCTTTAGGCTGGGTTTACACCTAGACGGCATCGTTGTTGCACGGTTGTACGCATGTGTTCAGTGTGCAGTTATTTGCATGTTTATGCGTGTTTTGCACATTTTGATGCGTGTTTGTACGCGCGTACATGAAGACACACGTTTTGACTGGCAGCTTAAGAAGCAGTGCAGGCAAATGCGCAAAGACACGCAGGAAAAACGCACTGTTAACCGACCAAAGACGTTCATGTCGCTTTTTGGGCGTTTGGCGTTTTGCTGCTCAGGTGTGAACAATCATGGGATTTCTTGTGTTGGGTGTTTAAAAGCGCTTTTCCAACTGCTCAAAAACACTTAGGTCTTCATGCTTTCCATGTTCCCATTAGAACCTTGCATTACCATCTCTTTGATCAATTTGCCATATGGACTTATGTCATCTGTTATTTGTGAAGCTCGGTCACTTCAGATTTGGCAGTTACTGCTACAAGTACTTTTTACCTGTAGCAGCCACTTTCTGGAAAAATGTATGCGCTTACTCCGAACTCAAGTACCCAAGCTGTTATGCACTAGATAACTGAATCTGAACTGAGTGGCCTCTTCAAAGTGAAGTGATAACAGTCTAGAACAGGTTGAAGTCACTACCTGAGGAGCCAGATTAGGGAAAAGTGGGATCATAAGAAAAATGCTTGGGGTTGGGTAGAGTGGAAAGTCAATCAATGGGTAGAGCAGAAGCATAGTCAGCCTCCAGCCAGGATTTAGTAACAAAGTCCATAAGCTAATGGCGCATTAATCCCATAGCATTGTGTTAATCGCATAATACTGTGCACTAACGTACGCTATTGCACAGCGCAACAAGCATGTGTTACCGTGTGCTAAGTGCATTGCATTGCCATTCATTTAAATGGCCCCCCAACATGCCTCCCAGCCATTGTGAGCTGCAATAGCATACATTGCAGTGAAAAAACTAATATCCAAGTGAATGGCAATACAACACACCTAGTACACGCTAACGCATACACTAGGTGCATTGTGCGATAATATGCGTTATTTGCACACTATCGTGCAAATGGGTCCAAAGTGTCAGAGCAGGTTAAGAGTTGAAGCTCTGACACTTTGAGAGTTGAAGCTTTTAGCATAGGTCAAGGCATGAGGGGTTCAATTACAGATCAGGAAACAACAGCAACAAAGGGATAGGAAAAGAACATGAAGATGAAGTGCACCACATAGCCAAACTGTACCTGCAACAGGCAATCTGAAGCAGGCCCATAACCACTCTAAAGCTGGCAATACACTTTACAACCATCGCAAGACTTTTGTCTTGCGATGGTTGTAAGCTAATTAAAAGCTCGTACGATCTGCCCATCTTGGACAGGCAGATAGTACTTGCGATCATTGCAAGCCCGCCCCGCTGAGGGGAGGGCTTCCGATGACTGCAATGCTGAGCGGGCAGTGTGCGCTTGCACACACCGGCCCGTTCGGCATTTGTCTTACAAGCATGCCACAAACCCGCTGACAGCCGTACGATTCTCGGCAGGTTTTCAAACATGCTCGTTAGACAAAAGACGTGCGACCGTACAGTAGAAAAACGGTCACACGCCTTCCATACACCTGCCGATTATCGTACGATCGCAGGATTTCCCGCGATTATCGTACTATACATCGGCAGGTGTATGGGCACCTTAAGACTGGCCAGTAAATAAGAGTGCTGATGCAAGCAATGCATCAATAACTTTCTGTCCAGGTAATGAGTCTCATTTAGAACAGGTAATAGGGGAACTCTCCACAATAAACACACAGATAGCAATAAAACACCAATGTTTTAATACTTCCCGACTGCAGCCATAAATTTGCCTTGAGTTGTCCAGTAAAGTAATCTGTAGATATTATACTTTTTAATAACTTCTGGTAGATGGCTAATATTCTTGTAAAGAGATGTCCATATGTTATCTACTTGCTAAATAAAGTTAGCAAAGAATGAGAGACCTTAGAATATGCTAAGTTAATTATGCCTCTGTCTGTCCACGGAGGCTTTCTGGTGATGTTGGCTCATGTATAGTAATGTCTGTGTGTGCGGTTAGATCTATTGCGTGAAAATATCATACAATGCATAGTCATGGTTAATACTCATATTACTGTGAATTTATATAGTTAATTTTCCTTAAGCCATGTATTATGAGCAGTAGTATAGCTGATTCATATGCTGCCATCTTGTGGTAATTTTGGTTATTGCACCATATTTTCTGCATTCCCTCTTCTTGTGTGTTATGTATTTCCTTTCTTGTCTACATAGTCTTTCTGGAAAAATGTCTGCTTGTCTTATGATCTCATGTTAATATACTTGCATGTGGGAAACATTACCATCTTTAACATGCAAATACCATCTTTTCTATCTGCTGCATCCTGTTGTCTGCTGTAACCTGCTGCATTCAGTAAATATCTTCGTGAATAAAAAGGTATTTGGTGAGTTCAGCTATCTGATAAAGACTGTCCGTGGTGGTTGTATCTGTTTATACAAACCAGGCATAGAGGTCTCAGCAAGGGATAAATCACTAATAGAAGGGTTGGAGTCAGAATACTGAGCTTGATTAACCTTACCTAATTTCATCACCGTTTTCTATTGCTTGGATTGTTCCTGAATGCTCCTTAGCTGATATAGTATGATTCATTTAAAATGTCAATAGTATTCTCAGGTTCTAGTCAGGGGCGTAACTAGAAATCACAGGGCCTCATAGCTAAATTTTGTATGGGGCCCTGTGATTTCTAGTTACACCTCTTAAAAGAGCCCACATAGCTCACCTGAGGGTGACCCTGCAGAGCCCACCATAGTCTCTCTATGGTGGGCTCTGCAGGGTCCCCCTCAGGTGGGCTGGTCACACTCCTTACCTGTCCGCCTCTTCTTCCTCCGTCTTCCCTCCTCCGTCGCCGGGCCCGCTCCGTCCTCCATCGCCAGTCCCGCCTCCTCCTCCGTCACCGGCCCCGCCTCCTTCTCTGATGCTGACCCCCCGGGCCCCGCCTCCTCCCCGCCACGTCCAGCCTCCTCCACCGCCGCTGCTGACTCTCATTGACTCAGCAGCGGCAATCGAGAAGAACGCAGCGCTGCACAGATCACGGTGATCTGAACAGCGGTGCATTCGAACCCATAGCGACCCAGGCGGCCCACACGGCATCAGGGGGGTGTACTGGCCGGGCCCCCCTGGGCCGGGGCCCCGTAGCGGCTGCCTGGGTCGCTATGGCTATTGTTACGCCACTGGTTCTAGTGAAGAGAACATATTGTTTTAGGTAGGGTCAGTGGCAGGACGAATGACATTGTGTCTTTGAAGATTCAGGCTCACTTTTCACTTGTATACATCTACCAAAGAAAAACAGAAATTGTGTGCACCTCGGTTGATTCAAATATAGCAGCATCATTGTATGTTGGTTCTGTCAATACACATCTATATGTCAGAATACAGATGTTCTCACCAGTCACAATGTAAGCATGATTGACTATGCCATAGCACATCATAGTTCATAATTTCAGAGT
Organism: Nanorana parkeri; assembly: GCF_000935625.1. Classification (NCBI taxonomy): domain Eukaryota; kingdom Metazoa; phylum Chordata; class Amphibia; order Anura; family Dicroglossidae; genus Nanorana; species Nanorana parkeri. The sequence continues at coordinate 54,599 of NW_017308577.1, read as the reverse complement.
GATTCATGTACTCATTATGTCCCTGGCAAAGTGCTTAGTATGCTTACCATGTCCCTAGCAGGAGATTTACCTGCTTAGCATGCACCTGGGCCAATGTCCTATGTGGTCATCTTTCCCATAACATACTCTTAGTTATCTGCCTGTACTAATTAAAATGCTGGCATGTACTTGACATGACCCTGACAGAGTGCTAAATGTGCTCAACATGCCTCCAAAGGAGTGCTTATGGTGCTTGGCATGTCACTGTCAGCATGCCCTTTGTATTTAGCATGTCTGAGTGTTCAGTGTTTTTTTATGTCCCTGACAGAGGGCTCCGTGTGGTCATTGTATTCCTGGCACAGTGTCCCAGTGATTAGCATGTACTTCAGAGAGTATTAGTCACAATAATATTTTTTCAAAGTGTACGCAAGATGATTTATAAAAATATATATATTTATTATAGAAAATTTTAAAATGTATAACACATATCAAAAGGATGACAACAAGACATAAACCAACATATATATGTGGCTGCATTCTGTTATAGATACTAAACAATGCTATAGAAAACACAGTACGGGCATGCCCTGGAAAGACCTAATTATTGTAATGGATATAATATGCTCGTATTAACCAGTGTGTAAATATTGGAAAAAGAGTCCGTATTTGTATGAAAAAAAAGGAGCTCTGTATTTTCAAAAAATGTATATCGAGAAAAAAGGAAAAATGAAGAAAAAACGAATAATAATCAAAGTATAAAAGAGATGAATGTAAACTCACAATGAGATTTATCCCCGTTTTCGTATCCAGTTTGAAGAGAGATAATGATGTTACTGACACTCCAACTGGATCCATTTTGCAGAATGTAGGTAGTACAGGAGATGTAATTATATCTCGGCTTTTGAGCTAATAGCTGTAGATCAATGCCTTAACTGAACTCCGATATTGTCAGGGTACCGTGCACAGGCGTCGTCACACCACATGTAGGTACCCAATCCAGGAGCTGGGCATCAGGCACGAGATCGTCAGAGACCAGGAGCTGGGCATCAGGCACGAGATCATCAGAGACCAGGAGCTGGGCATCAGGCACGGTCAGATCCATAAAACCGTGGGCCCTGCGGATGTATTCTAACAGGTCTGCTCTGGTGAAGCCTTGAAACAACTGACGGCAGTGCTGCGGCATCTCGGACGCCAGGAGCGCATAGTAATATATCCCCTCAAGATCCATCTCGACAGTAGCAAGGGAAAAACAAAACAAAAAAAACCCAAAAGCTTGTAGTTCCCTGTGTGGTCAATTTGATCGGTGGGGCTCAGTATTCTGTAAGGGTACCGTGCACAGGCGTCCTCACACCACATGTAGGTACCCAAGCAGGATGACCAAATTAATATGCCCACACAGGATAGGGTTCTATGCACACAGTTTATTTGCTACACAACAAAACTACAAACCCCCTCAACCCCCCACAGGTTTAGCAGTGAAGTAATAAACCCACCGTTGGGACAAACACACACCTACAGCCAGGGGGAAGCAACAAGGATGGGTAACAGGCCTGCAGACATATGGCAGGCCTCAGGATATAAAAGAAGAGTGGTCCGGTACAAGCCGGGTCGGTGACAGGTCTGCAGATAGGAAGCAGGGTTCAGGTTTATGGGAATCAGTCAAGTGCAGGCGACGCAATACTGAGCCAGCTTCCTGACTGCAGGTAGGGCCTAAATACCCTCCCAGGAAGCACCTTACAGTCCCTGCTGCTGGAGACACCGGCAGGCGAGCACAGGAACTGCAGGACCTGGCTCCAGCACCACCTGGGGGTGCTCTGGATCCTGACAGATATAGATTCCATGGGATTTTGAATCCAAATTATGGGATACCATGTAGGTGGAAAAGATTTTCTTTGTTAGATCACTGTGAAGTGATTCGACATCCTCTTTTTTGCAGTGGTATAGGGATCCAAAGAGATGTAGTCATCAGATATAACAAAAGCTGTGATGATAGCTGCGGTGAATTCAGGAGATAACTTTGTCTCGGCTTTTTAGGAGATAAGCCTTTACTGAAGCCGCAGCGTCTTTGATTTTTCATGAACGGACCTCCAATATGTTTCTGGTAATTCGATGTGTAGGATGGAAGTAACCCATAAGGGTATATTAGGTAAATCACAGGGCAGCCTTCAATGTTGCAGCCACATTAAAAGAACCTCTGCTAAACGCCTATGACGCGTTTCACCCACTCCCACACCGGGGCTTCATCAGAAGGGCGCTGTTTAGCACAGGTTTTGACTATTTAAGTAGAACGAAAATCATTACATCAGTTAGTAACACATGAGAACTGTCTCAACACAATCACGTGCTCGTATGTGTCCCCGCAGGGCCTATTCTTTCAACCAGAAAATAGTCGGTACTTTCAACAAAAAATCAATCATGTATATTTTGGAAGAATACAGATGGCGTGAGGGAAATCAAGAGATGGAAGAGGAGGAGACAGCTCCAATCAATCAGTTTGGTATTAACTATCCTGTGGGGGATCACATAAAGCTTCCCCAGCCAGACTATCCATTGTGGTCCGTGGCTCAATACATTTGTCTCATATAGATTAATTGCTATCCTCCCTCTAAAACTTAAGATCCATCACGTCATCCCATTCAGCATAGTGGAACACACAAAGGAACAAAACATCATTGTATACATATACTTATAAGCACAACTGAATGCATATACCACAGATCCGGATATTGAGTGACTATGTCAATAAATGTCCATAAGCATCTATTACAGATGCATATATGCAAGTCTCTATAGAAAACGGTTATAGGTTGGAATGGGAGTCAAATCACACAAAGTCACAAAAAGCAACTGAAATTTATAGCTTCATTAATTCCTGGTTCTTCAAAAGATCTGGTGGAGTGGATCCATTTACATTCTCTCTGAAGTATGGATTTGTCCCAATCTCCCCCTCTATTGGACATATGAATTCTCTCCACGACAAAGAAACGAAGTCCCTTTGTTTTCCCCCCATGTGCACTTACCATGTGCCGGGCAATGGGGGACCTAAGGTCATGTGCCCCAATGTCCGAGACATGGTCTGAAATCCTATTTTTCAGAATTCTTTTTGCTTTCCCTATGTAAAACATGTCACATGAACATGTTAAAAGGTATATGACACCTTTAGTTTCACAGTTAGCGAAATGTTTGCATTTAATATTCTGTCCCCTGGGAGTGATAGTCTTGGAACCAGTCTGGATAAAAGCGCAAAATTTGCACTTTTGGCATTTGTAGGTGCCTGGATATTTACAGCAGGATATTTTTTTATTTTTAGTATTGTATTCACTGGTGATTAATTTATATTTTAGGGAGGGGCATTTTTTGTATATTATTGTTGGTTTATTTTGTAAAAACTTAGAAATTCTGGGATCTTTTAATAGACAGTGCCAATGTCTAGTTAGAATGTTCCTCACTGCTCGATGCTGATTATTATATGTAAGGATTAATCTAAGTTGATCATCTTGATTTTTGTTTTTTCCTTTTTCTTTTTTTGTCCAGTTTGGTTTATAATTGATTTTGGTTTTATTATAAGCCTTTTTTTAGAATCTTATCTGAATATCCTTTGTTGTAATCTATACCTCACATTTTTTGCCTCCAGTTCAAAGTCCTCCTCTCGGCTACAATTTCGCCTTACTTGAGGTATTGTCCATATGGGATACTATTCTTAAGGTTTTGAGGATGGGCACTGCTGGCCTCTAATAAGGAGTTCCCAGCAGTGCTCTTCCTATATAGCTTAGTGTATAATTTACCTGTTTCGCTTTTACAGATGAAGATATCCAAAAAGGGCAGCTGTGATTCATTCATGTCCATGGTGAGTCTCAAATTTAGATAATTGAAATTAAGAACATCCACAAAATCCTCCAAGAGGTTCTTCCCTCCGGTCCAGAGAATCAAGATATCGTCTATGTACCTGTGCCAGGAGACTACATGCCACAGGTACATAGATAAATCGTCTCTGGACCAGATATCTTCTTCCCATACCCCCAGGTACAGGTTGGCATATGAGGGAGCACACCGTGTTCCCATAGCTGTTCCTTGTACCTGGAGGTAAAGGTTGTCAAAGGAAAAGGTATTATGAGTTAAAATGAATTGTAGAAGTTCAATCAGAAAAATATTGTGATCATGTTCTGATGTTCCTAACGACGCTAGAACTTTTTTTATAGTATCTATCCCTTTTTGATGGGGTATGGAGGAATAAAGGGCTTCAACATCAAGTCCTACCAGGAGGGTCCCTTCAGGAACTTCAAGGTCTCTAATTTGGGAGATAAGATGGGGGGTATCTCTCACATACAAGGTGAGGGCTTCAACATGTGGACGTAAAAAGTGGTCCACATGTGTGCTGGCATTCTCGTTTAGAGCCCCACAACTCAATATTATTGGGCGACCTGGTGGATTTAGTGTGTTTTTATGAATTTTTGGTAGAGCGTATATCACTGGGACTCTGGGATGTTGGATTTTAAAGGAAATTACTGGTATTTTTATCTATGAAATTATTTTCAAGTGCTTTATCAATAATATCAAATCGTTTTTGTTGGTTCTTTTGCATAATACACCATTTAATCGGTTGGTACCATTGTCTATTATTGAGAATCTTCATTACCATATCTGTGTAAAAAGGTGTTAGTCATAATCACTACATTTCCCCCCTTATCCGCTGGTTTCAAAACGATATCTTTGTTTTTCTGTAGGATTTTTAAAGGTTTTCTTTGTTCATATGTTAAATTATAATTTTTCACTCTATGTGATAGTGAAGATATCACCGAAAACCTAACTCTTTTTACAAAGTTCCAGACATTTATGTTTTGTGATAGTGGGCGAAATGTAGTAGATTTCAGTCTATGTCTATCGTCAAGTATGTCATCCCCATCTTCAGAGATATGTCCCTCTGCCCATAAATCCTGAAGGTCTCTCAAAGCCTGGTAGTCTCTCCTAGAAAAGTCCTTCCAATCTTTTATGATACCACCCAAAGGTCGATTACTTTTGTCATGAATTTGCCTTAGCATTAATTTACGGGCAAAGAGGTTGACATCTTTAATAATGTCAAATTTGTCTGGTGGTGTTTCAGGGCAAAAAGTCAAGCCCTTTGATTATTAAGTCTAATTGGTCCTTTAGGAAAGAAAAAGTAGTTGTTAGGTTAATAACTTGTAAGTCCCTTAGTGATGGCGTTTGGTCATATACTGGTCCCACATAGTTTTCTATGTGGGACCAGATAAAGTAACCATCTGTCTTTGATCCATTTGCCTGTTTATGTGTCCCCGATTAAATGTAGTATTTGAATTTCTGGGATTTTTTCCTCTGTATCTCTGTTTTTAGGATCGAGTGTTGTAACCTTGATAGGAGACAGCACTTGATTCCTCCACTGAAGACAGACCTGATTCGGTCCCTTCAGAGAGGGACTCACCTCTGTCTTTCCGTGTCGTTTTATATCGAAAGGGGTGTGGTTTCTTTGTTTCCCATTTCCTACTTTTGTTTAAAATGTTCCCATTTCTAAGCCCTATCATTAAGAAAGGCATTTTTTGATCCAAAATTTGTAAATGTATTTTATGATACTTTAATACATATGTACTAGTGATATCATTTGTGTCTCTATAAATAAATGTTTGGCCTAAAGAAAGTAAGTACCAAGAAACAAATATTTTTTGAAATATACAGGATTGATTTTTTGTTGAAAGTACCAGACTATTTTCCGGTTGAAAGAATAGGCCCTGCGGGGACACATACGAGCACGTGATTGTGTTGAGACATTTCTCATGTGTTACTAACTGATGTAATTATTTTCGTTCTACGTAAATAGTAGAGTCAAAACCTGTGCTAAACAGCGCCCTTCTGATGAAGCCCCGGTATGGGAGTGGGTGAAACGCGTCATAGGCGTTTAGCAGAGGTTCTTTTAATGTGGCTGCAACATTGAAGGCTGCCCTGTGATTTACCTAATATACCCTTATGAGTTACTTCCATCCTACACATCGAATTACCAGAAACATATTGGAGGTCCGTTTATGAAAAATCAAGGACAAAGACGCTGCGGCTTCAGTAAAGGCTTATATCTCCTAAAAAGCTGAGACAAAGTTATCTCCTGAATTCACCGCAGCTATCGTCACAGCTTTTGTTATATCTGATGACTACATCCCTTTGGATCCCTATACCACTGCAAAAAAGAGGATGTCGAATCACTTCACAGTGATCTAACAAAGAAAATCTTTTCCACCTACATGGTATCCCATAATTTGGATTCAAAATCCCATGGAATCTATATCGCAGTTCAGTTAAGGCATTGAGCTACAGCTATTAGCTCAAAAGCCGAGATATAATTACATCTCCTGTACTACCTAAATTCTGCAAAACTGTCAGGGCTGGAGTAACGGGCCAGGTGTGGAACCCCTTCGCAGGGACGAACAAAGTCCAAAGTCCGTGGCGGGCAGCAGAAATCGTAGTCGAAGGGTCAAGCAAAAGGGTCGGTAGCGGGGAAGTCAAATCAAACAACGGGTTCACAGGAGGGAGCTGGGTGTTCACCATGAGGTAGAATAACTCAGCAATGAGTCAAGGCTCTGACCAGCTTTAAATAATCAGGGAACCCAGTACCGCCCCCTGGTTGTCAAGGCAACCAGGAAGCTTCCCCTGTCAGAGTCCAGTCACAAGGCTGAGGGCAAGTGGTGAAGGCTGAAGTCCTCCCCCAGCCTGAGTAGCACCTGTGGCATGGAATGGCGCGCGCACTATGTTTGCTCGTCCGCGCATGCGTGCGGGTTGCGTACCGCGCACCCGGCGCGCGACCTGCGCACGTGCACTGGCCACACCAGCGTCAGATGCCCTGCCAGGGGGAGGAGGAGCTACCCGTGCCCGATGCCCGCGCCTGCGAACCTGACAAGGAACGGCCCCCCCTGGGTCCCTGACAGAGCCCCCCACCAAGGAGTGGCCGCCGGACGCAAACCTGGGATGGCCGATCAGGGTGAGCCCGGTGGAATGCGCGGACTTTGGCGTCCGCATGAAGGTTACCTACTGGCTCCCAGGAACGCTCCTCAGGCCCGTACCCCTTCCAGTGGACAAGGTATTCCAAGACCCCACGGCGCCTGCGGGAGTCCAGGATCCCCTGGACTTCGTATTCATCATAGGTTATCCACCTGAATGGGAGCAGGAGGCACCGGCACTCTGCCCGCAAGGGTGTTGGCACGGTAGGGTTTCAGTAGTGACACATGGAATACCGGATGGATGTTAAATGAGGCAGGCAGGCTCAGCTTCGCCGCGACATCGTTCACCATTGTGTAGATGGTTAACGGCACCAAATAGCGAGGGCCCAATTTCTTCGACGGGCAGATTAGTTTGAGATGCTGGGAGGATAACCATACCCGGTACCCACTTTTGTACTTGGGACTCTCGATGCGTCTCCGATCGGCCTGAGCTTTTTGTTGTTGCTGAGTAGTGCGGAGCTTCTGCACTAGGGTACGTAGCAGGCCCCAGAGACGGCGGAGGCGTTGTGCCACCTCAGGTACAGGAATGTCCACGGGGAGATCTGGGTGTGTCAGTGGGTGGTACCCGTAATTCGCAAAAAAGGGGGAGAGCCCCGTAGAGGCATGCTGCTGTTGGTTGTACACATGTTCCGCTAGAGGGAGATGGTCCACCCAGTCGTCCTGCAGGTAGGATGAGTAGCAGCGGAGGTACTGCTCCAACGTCTGGTTTGTCCTCTGTCTGGCCGTTGGACTGGGGATGATAAGCAGAGGACAAGTTGCGGGTGATGTGGAGGCAGCGGCAGAATTGGCTCCAAATACGGGAGGTGAACTGTGAACCTCGATCAGACACAATAGAGGAGGGGAGTCCATGTAGGCGAAACACGTGCTGTAGAAACAACTTTGAGGTACGTTGGGCCGTTGGAAGGCCGGCAGTCGGGATAAAATGGGCCATCTTGGTGCATCTATCCACTATGACCATGATCGTAGTGTGGCCCTGGGAAGGCGGTAAGTCCACCACGATGTCCATGGCGAGGTCCCTCCAGGGCACTGTTGCCACGGGTAGAGGTTGTAGCAGGCCGACCGGCCGGGTGTTGGGTCTTTTATGCATGGCGCAGACAGTACATGAGCCCACAAAAGACCGTACGTCCGCCGCTAGAGAAGGCCACCAGAACCGTCTATGCACGCACTCCAAAGTGTTGCGTACTCCCCGGTGACCTGCTGTTGGGTGGTCATGATGATGCTGCAGGACCGATACCCGATGGGAGGCAGGCATGTAGATCTTTCCCTGATGGTAACGTAAGCCCTGCCTTTGTGGCAGGTGTGCTGCTTCCGACGGTACGGTCATGCTGGCTTGTCGGACCATTCGTCGATTCTGCGGGATAGGCCAATCCATGATGGCCTGGACCTTCTTGGGGTCCATCTCTACCTTTCCGGGGGACAATATATAGCCCAAAAATTCGATAGATGGAACCTCAAAGATGCTCTTCTCCAGCTTCCCATAGAGCCGATGCGTCCGAAGGCGCTGGAGGACAGCTTTCACATGTCTCTCATGCTGCTGGAGTGTGTGGGAAAAGATAAGGATGTCGTCCAGATACACCACCACGTATGTGTCCAGAAGATCACGGAAGACATCATTGATGAAGCTTTGGAAGGTAGCTGGGGCGTTGCAAAGGGCATCACCAGGTACTTGTAGTGGCTGAATCTGGTACGGAAAGCCGTCTTCCACTCGTGGCCCTCACGGATCCTGACGAGGTTGTATGCCCCCCGGAGGTCGATCTTCGTGAACACCCTGGCGTCCTTCACTCGGTCCAGGAAATCAGGGATGAGAGGGTATTTATTCTTTCTGATGATGTCGTTAAGGGCCCGGTAGGCCACACAGGGCCGAAGACCCCCGTCTTTCTTCCCCACAAAAAATATACCTGCACCGACTGGGGAGGCGGACGGGCGGATGAAGCCCTTCGCCAGACTCTCCTCTATGTATTCCCTCAGCGCCCGGGTCTCGGGCTCAGATAAGTTGTATAGCCGTCCGTACGGCAATGGGGCCCCAGGGAGCAGATCAATGAGGCAGTCATAGGGTCTGTGGGGAGGTAAGGCGTCTGCCCCTGCCTTTTCGAAGACATCCGCGTATTCCCCGTATTTGGCGGGCAATACCTGAGAAGAGGAGGCCAGGGCCAACAGAGAGCCAGGAGCAGAGGAGATGCAGTGGGAGACACAGTAGGAGGACTGAAATGTGACGCGTCCCATGGCCCAGTCTATTTGGGGATTGTACTTCCGAAGCCATGGGATGCCCAGGATAACCGGAAACAGGGGAGAGGGTACGATGTCCCATACGATCTCCTCACAGTGGTGGCGACCAATCGAAAGGGCAATAGGGTGTGATTCCATGGAGACAGGTCCAGTCTTCAATGTACTGCCGTCCACCATGTGGAGTCGGGACGGGTGTTCCTTGGGGCGCAAAGGTAGTCCCAGCTGATTGGCAAGCTCGAGATCGAAAAAACAGCTGCTTGCACCCGAATCGATCAGGGCCGCAAGTTCAAGGTCAGTACCGTTCAGCTGTAGGGAAACACATATGGTTAGATGGGAAGAACCGTTGTATACAGGCATGTTCAGGAACACAGCTGAACTGACAGTCCTACCTGTAGGTGGTTTGATGGGGCAGTCTCTCAACATATGACCGGGTTTGGCACAGTAGAGGCAGAGATTGAGAGTCCGCCTTCTGGACCTCTCGACCGCGGAGAGCGGACCCCTGACTACTCCGATCTGCATCGGTTCTTCAGGGGCGAGGTCCCCGACTGTGGAGGATGGCACGAGGATTGGCAGCGGAAGAGGGTCGGATCGCCGTGCAGGAGGGGGCAGAGCGTGTTGCCTCTCCGTCCTCCTTTCCCGGAAACGGCGGTCCAGTTGGGTAACCGTGCTCATCAGCCCCTCCAAAACCTCCGGAACCCAGCGCGAGTTGAGGGAGCTTAACAAGTGGCTCCATCTTAAGGGACCGTAATATACAGGGGTACAGGTACTCCTAGAATGAGATCCTAATAGGTTGGACTTGATGGACTAATGTCTTTATTCAACCTCAAATACTATGTAACTATGTAACCCCGATACGGGCGAGCTCGTCTTTGAACTGGTCGATAAGGGCCACTTCATTGAGTCCGGTATCTGGGGCGACCTCCCGGAATTCTGTAATGTAGTCCTCCACTGGACGCCTTCCTTGCCGAAGGGAACGGAGAGTGCCCCTAGAGGTGGAGGCACGCAGGGGGTCATCAAAGAGCGCCTGCATGGCGGAAACAAAGGAGCTCCAAGAGGACAGTACTGGACTATCAGTATGCAGGAGCTCATGGGCCCAGGTCTGTGGGGGTCCCATGAGCAGGGAGATAGACTATGTCAAGGTATGGACGGCTGACGAGTAGGTGCGGGGTTTCAAGGAGAACAGTAGTTCGCAGGAGATGAGGAACGACCGGCATTTCCTCCTGTCTCCGGAAAACCATTCCGGTAGGGCCACTGCTGGCTCACTGTTCACCACCTCCAGTGGAGTGGCGTGGAACGGGAGGAGGTGAGGGTTTGTCAGGTCCAGTTCCGGGTCGTGGCGGGCAGCAGAAATCATAGTCGAAGGGTCAAGCAAAAGGATCGGTAGCCGGGAAGTCAAATCAAACAACGGGTTCATAGGAGGGAGCTGGGTGTTCACCATGAGGTAGAATAACTCAGCAATAAGTCAAGGCTCTGACCAGCTTTAAATAATCAGGGAACCCAGTACCGCCCCCTGGCTGTCAAGGCAACCAGGAAGCTTCCCCTGTCAGAGTCCAGTCACAAGGCTGAGGGAAAGTGGTGAAGGCTGCAGTCCTCCCACAGCCTGAGTAGCACCTGTGGCATGGAATGGCGCGCGCGCGCACTATGTTTGCTCGTCCGCGCGGGTTGCGTACCACGCACGCGCACCCGGCGCGCGACCTGCACACGCGCACTGGCCACACCAGCGTCAGATGCCCTGCCAGGGGGGGAGGAGGAGCTACCCGTGCCCGATGCCCGCGCACCTGACAAGGAACGGCCCCCCTGGGTCCCTGACAAAAAAAAGATCCAGTTGGAGTGTCAGTAACATCATTATCTCTCTTCAAACCGGATCCGAAAACGAGGATAAATCTCATTGTGAGTTTACATTCATCTTTTTTATACTTTGATGATGATTATTATTCGTTTTTTCTTCATTTTTCCTTTTTTCTCGATATACATTTTTTAAGAATACAGAGCTCCTTTTTTTCATACAAATACGGACTCTTTTTTCCAATATTTACACACTGGTTAATACGAGCATATTATATCCATTACAATAATTAGGTCTTTCCAGGGCATGCCCGTACTGTGTGTTTTCTATAGCATTGTTTAGTATCTATAACAGAATGCAGCCACATATATATGTTGGTTTATGTCTTGTTGTCATCCTTTGATATATGTGTTATACATTTTAAAATTCCTATAATAAATATATATATTTTTATAAATCATCTTGCGTACACTTTGAAAGAATGGTGGGATCCCTTTTTGGGGAAACTTGTGTCTTTTGCTAATATATTTAAACAGGGGACCCGCCTTTATTACACAATACATGGTATGTACCTTATAAAACCTTCCTATCCCCATTTTTCCCTTTTTTCTCACAATAATATTTATTAGCTTTTGAAAATATAAAACTAGAAATCAAACACATGGGTTTCAGGGTATGCAAGATAGTGCGTCAAATGGGACCCCAAAAGGGCTTCCATGTGTAGGAATCACTTTCAGGTAAGGAATACAATGGAGTTAGGCTTGTCTGCTAGCCCACACTCAGGCATATTCCAAGCACAACCATAATAAACCACACAATAGCGAAAGGTCAGCCCCTTTATTTAAATACAGTGTACCACAACGCATGGCATGTTCATTGCCCACTACTGTAATAGTGTGTTGGAGTGTGATTTCCCATTAATGACTCCAGTATGAACTGTGTTTTGCGCATTACAGTAATGTGTGTTAAATAGGGATGCACCAATACCGATACAAGTGCTCGTACTCACCCAAATGCTTTTGATGCCTATCCCGATACCGGAACTTCCTATATCCAGAAGCTGGGCAGCGAGTCATTACCCGCCCCCCAGCTTCCTCATTGGCCGGAAAGCCAGTTCCATGCTCCCTGTCACCTGGTGATGAGAGAGCATAGAGCCAGCTTCCTGACCAAACAGGAAGTCACCATGTAATGACTCGTCGCCTGGCTTCCTGTATGGTCGGGAAGCTGGCCAATCAGGAAGCCAGGCGGCGAGTCATTACCCGCTCCCCCGGCTTCCTGATTGGCTAGACAGCCGGCTCCATGCTTCCTCACCTGGTGATGAGGGCGCATGGAGACAGCTTCCCAGATAATTGGGAAGCCGGGCAGCAAATTACAAGTCATGGGACTTTCGGTATCAGTATTTGGTATTGGCGAGTACCAAAAAAAAAAAATATCGGTATTAGTCCTCGATGCTGAAAAAATGGTATAATTGCATCCCTAGTGTTAAATGGTAATTCCACTTTCTCACCAAATGCGAGAAAATTAAATTACCCAACACAGTTCTTGCATCTTTCCCCACTCCCGCTGGTCATACTGTCTACTGGAACCGCCGTTCCTCTGTACACCACACTGCAGCCTGGCACTCAGCATCTAGAATAAAAGGTGCCCGTACGATTATCGTACGAGAATCGTGGGGAATCCCGCGATCGTACAATAATCGCAAAGTGTTTCTACTGTATGGTCGCACGTCTTCCGTCTACCTGTCTTCCATCTACCTGGCTTGAAAACCCGCCGAGAATCGGAAAAAAGGGTTAGTGGCCTGCTTGTTCGACAACTGCCAAACGGGCTGGTGTGCGCACACGCACACTGCCCGTTTGCAGTCATCGGAAGCTCGCCCCTCAGGGGGGCGGGCTTGTGATGATCGCAAGTACGATCTGCCTGTCCAAGATGGGCAGATCGTAAAAGCTTTATATTAGCTTACAACCATCACAAGACAAAAGTCTTGCGATGGTTGTAAGTTGTATGGGCACCTTAAGGGCCTGTTCACACGACGTCCGTTGTGTGCTGACCGGCTATGTACGCTGCTGCACTCAAAATGCATCCCAATGTATCCCTATGTGTTTTGTGGGCTCCAGTTCTCACGTGCGCAGTCCGTTCAGCTTACGACAGAAAAAAGACTGCATGTCACATTTTGTCAGGTCCGGAAACGGTCAGGAAACGCAAACGCGTCCAAAACGCGGCAAAAACGCACTGCAGCTAACATACTAACAGCCTCACTCCAGCGTTTTTACTTGAACGCATCCAAAACACACTGCATCAGTCTGCAGATCCTCACCTGATCAGGACCTGATATCATGTGAACAGGCCGTAACACTCAAATACCGAGCACTGATTGGTCAGCACAGTCACCTGTGTTAAGATTGCTAAGAAGCTCTTCTCATTGCAAAATTCACTTTCCATACAGTTGCATACACATGGTCTTATTCACATAGAAAAATTTTAAAAAATATTTAAAATGTGTTGCATACATATTACTTGCTCTTTCCTGGAAAAAAAAAAAAAGTTTTTATCTAAAATGTATTGTTAATGAGACAGCTCAGTTTGTCCTTAGGAAACATTGGCTTACCTCCATTAGAAAGACTGTCACTTTGAAATTGTACAGAGAAACTTCAAAGGCCTGCTACAAAGTGGCATCTAAAACGGTAAGAAATATTTTCTTAAAAATATATTTTTTGCTATGCTGTGTGAATGGGAACACAAACATATAGTGGGGTTATCTCAAATTTGTCTGTAAAAGTGGAAATACACTTCATATTACATATGTTTAAGAAAAAATAAAATGTGTGAATGAGCTTTTTTGGGGAAAGGCCTATTAAAAATTAGCACCCCAATTTATTGATCTTTGGCTCTTTATTTGTATGCATGGTGTGATGTGCACATTTAATTATTGATTGCATGTACACCTGCCTTTCCCTTTTCAGTGTTGTTGATGTGTTTACTTGGCAGCAGTAGCTTCTCCATGTAAAGAGAGCAAACTGCTGGGTTAGGCAATTCATTTTACATGGTGGAGGGAGGATGGAGCACATCTAAAAATGGTAGGGGTTGTTATTAGGATGATCGAAAACATTTTTACAAATGCTCAGCTGTGGCAAATTCATGAAATCCAAGGCAGATCTCTTGTCGGCTGTACCTTTTAGTTTTTATTTTTGTCCTTATGCCCTTATATGTGAATGACAGTGGCATGTGTGTTTCATTCTGGTTAAATTGCTTTATACACAAATACATGTACATTATGATTTTACATTATTCTTCAGTGTTTAGAAAAATAACAAAAATGTATTTGTCTCCCAAAGAATTGCGGAACCTAGTGACATGCTACACAATAAAACTTGTTTATGCTGGTGCATTACTGTCTAAATAAAAAAAAAATAAAAAGCAAAATATACACATACACATTGTCTTTCAGGGTTCCAACATGTATTTCCACTTTTCTTTTTACAAAACAATCTATATTGCTATCATGTTGATTTTAAGTAGCAGATGATGTAACATTATCCCTGGAGTCATGAAAACACTTGGGTAAATAAAGCTTATAATTGTTATGGGATTTTCAGCACCAACAATGTATAAAGCAATCCAAGAGTTAAATACTCAAAATGGCAATTAGCAGCCGAAACACATAAAATTGCAAGCTGGGTGACTCAGAAAAAAACAAGTGACTGTACAAACTTAAAATATTAAAAAGCAATTTTTGCTAGCAGGCTCACTGGATAAAACTGTTATGTTTTCCTTTTGTCGCAGTGATACTGTTATCCTCACAGGAACTGCAGGAAAGGACAAGACAACTACTTCTAGAATTCAGAGCAATGAACAGTAAATATGGGTCTTGAATATTCCCTTTAATATATGAAGACATAAACAGGCCCATAAATCTCACTGAAAAATGTTTTAAATGGTGGAGTGATCAGAACTTAAATAAAATGTTGGTAGTGCATTTAGTGTGCGTCCCCTTTAGCTTTTCATAGCAACCTCCTATCAAACAGCAGTTACCACTAGCCTTGCTCCTTCATGACATCACTAGCTTAACTATTTCCTGCTGCTGTTCAAAGGAGCTGTTTGTAGTAACCATGCAGTCAACCAGTAATACACAAAAGGAGCACTCATTTGTAGAACTGCCCGACTACACTATATATTGATAAGGAGAGAAATATAAGCCAAATACAGCTCTTATAGCAGTATTACTGAGATAACTACGGCATTAGTACTGATGCCATAATGTCATTAAAAATACAATCCAATGAATAATGGGTGGCCATGTTATAACTGAAATCCAGTATGACGCTAAATTAATACTTTCGGTCAAACATCATTAAGAATAGGACCAAATCATACAACTCTCCATTTTAAATTTAAAACGTGTTTCCGATATAATAAAAAGTTATAAAGCTGCTGAGGTCAATAGCTCTACTTATTTTCTCAATATCTCGACTAAGGTGAAAAAAGCACTGAAAGTTGTCAAAGTCAGGTAAAAAAGTTGATTCATTAAAGCGTAAAAAGTGCACTATTTTTATTACCTTAAAAGGAGAACTATGAGGTGAGTGCTTTTCAAGCTAGTTTCATTGTCACAGGTCGGCTCAGTAGATCGGGAAGTAAACAAACATACCGGCGTTCGCTCACTTCTCGATCCTGTCACGGCAAAGAGCCGTGACAGAGGAGGGACTGGATTCCCTCGTCCTCGCTCCGCTTCTCCAGCGCTGACTGGTGGAACGGACGGGGGAGGGGGCGGGCACAGCTGGCTCTGCCTCTAGATAGGCAGAGCCAGCTGTCACTAACGCAACACAAATACAGCCAACATAAAAGATTATAATTTTAAAGAAATATTTATTAACTTTAAAAGGGAGACTGCTTGTGAAGTTTGGGCAGTCTGGTGGAAAATGTGCCAAAACCACAATAGGGGTGCATAGTCGCCAATAGAGGATATACAGTATATTCAGTTAATGCATTCTGAATATATTGCTCAATCAGCAATGAGCCTTTCCTGAACAGCATCCAACCTGTTCAATTGCTGACTGATATCGTCCATATTATCCTGGTCCCTGTAATGCAAAGGAACAGTGAACATGTTGCTTCTAGGTATTTTACTACTTTTATTTTACCATCTGTATGACATTTGTACGTAACTTTGTATATACATTGGTTCTGATCTTCTGACGTGTGTGTACATACGATCATGCACTGATGCTGCACAGATGACAAAGTCTATGGTTACACACAATGTGCACGGAAGATCACACATGGGCTTTATAGCGAATATGCAAGGAATTTATAAACAAAGGTGGTTTGCTATAGAATGTATGTATGACAGCTAAGCCTTGGCGTGCCATTATTTCAAATGTGATTTTTCTCTACACACGGGTAGCATTTTCAGATGTGCATACCATATAGCTATAACCCATATAAAAAACAAATGGCTTTGGTAAAGTAGACTGTAAAAACGAGGTCCTGACGAAGCCCCTGGGGGAGGGCGAAACATATAGACGCCGCATATTCAATGGTTGGACAAACCCCAAGCATACGAGACACATCGATATAGCGTCTGGACCCACAGCGCTTCTCTCGTGTTACTTTGATACAAGTTGGATTCCCCGGTTCCCTTGACATCACGGAATTCCGAGCTAAAGACAAATCTGGGATTATACTCATTGTCCTGTCAACAGAACCCCCACACTGACCGAAAGGACATAAAAAGGATAAACCTTACACGGAACAATATCCGGCTAGACATGTGATTAAGACTGCATTTTCAATTGAATTCAATCACTGAAATAGATCAGATTGCTATGACGAAATAAATACCCCTGTACTATTACAGTACAAAAGGGAAGGCTCACATACTGTCTAGTACCTACACCATCATTTCAGTTTTATTACTGACAAACTCATTACAACCACAAATATTCCGTGAGGAAAGGTGTCTTTTCAGTTACAACTCGGGATGTCACCCATAATTAAGAACTGCACAAAGAATATACAACAAAAAATCTAAAACTACAAAGTGTCCAGCTCTGCAGCAACCTAAAAATAAATTTGCCTAAGAAATTAATGATATATGATTACATGTTGCCGAAATAAAACTAATTGGCAAATTCTGAGCTGCCTTATGGAATTCATGTGATACCAAGACTACACAGGGTTAAATCCTTCACCTGAAGTTTATGCGATGCTTGAATTTAGAAGCTGCTATGTGCCCTGACGGATGTGCTTAACTCATAGGGGATTTTTGCTGTCACACCCAACGATTACTCTGACCACAGTCCGCACTTTTTTTTTATTTTTTTGTACTGTTTTTAATTGGTTGATAGTATGTTGTTTTACCTCTATATAAATAAATCTTTTTTCTAAGAATAAATTTAATATTTGGTCTGTCCTGGTCTTTGAATAACCCTTGGACTTCTTATACTATATAGGAAGCCCGACCTCTTTGTTTGTTATACAACAGCTAAGCCTTGGCGTGCCATTATTTCAAATGTGATTTTTCTCTACACACTGGTAGTATTTTCAGATGTGCATACCACATAGCTATAACCCATACAAAAAACAAATGGCTTTGGTAAAGTAGACTGTAAAAAAAAAAAAAAAAGCATAATTTTTAAAAAGCATCAGTGAACCATATGCATGATATTGTATTGAGCATGTGTGAGATTTCAAATACTGATGCTTAGAACATATATTACAATGATAAATACTCTTACTTTCCCTTACTTTTTTATATGACTGCATACCATAACTTTTTAAACTTGCCTTTTAGCTTGGAGCATTTGCATTTCATTGCTTATTTTTTTAAATTAATTTTACTTTCAGAAATATATTGTAGTGCTCATTCAGAGGTGTACTTTAGCAAATGTGGAGCCATAACAGCAACATTATTTGGATAGTTATTGCGGAAGCCAAACTAAGAGTGCACTGTATGCACTGAACATCAGCGTTCACTCCTGTTCAGGACATCATTCAGTACTCTCAAGGTGGGGAGTCAGCTTGAGAATGGGAGCAGTGATTTGTTTGTTACAGAATACAAACTTATAAATTAGTAGTCACAAATAAAGCAAATGCTTTAGTTATCAACTTTGGCCAGCAGTGCAAGTCTGTTAAACCAACTCTTAACCCTCAACACACACACAAACATAGAAGGCCCCCCTAAGGGCCACAGCCTAACTTTTACATTAATTTTAGCACCTAGAATTTATGAGTATGGGACACAGGTGAAACCTCCTCCATGTGTCTAACAATGCAGTGTTTGCACTGCAAAATATGGTTTTATTAGTCTGCAAACCAGCTTAATAGGTTTGCTCAGAAGCACTCATGTCAGCGAAAGATATAGCTTGCATAGTACACTGGTACACAACTGTACACGGAATAGAATCAGTCCAATCTTTGCTAATCCTTTGACTTCCATTGACATTGTTTTGCCCCATGAGGAGGCTTTCACAACCACCTATTTGCATACATAACCTTGTGACTCAGCTGACTTGTTATATTTTCAGCAAATTATTAACCAAAAACAAATTGGTACAAAAATATTAAAATGAAAAAAAAAGGATTAAAAAGTTTTAAAAAATAATTTAAAAAATCATAAAATAAATAAGTATATCCATAATGTGACAAGGCACTAAACCGAGATACCCATGACAATCAGGATCAATCAGAGTAGTTTTCTGTCATGTAATCACTATGTCGACTCTGGTATGGTGATCAATTGCAGCAAAATTGCTAAGATGTCAAATTTCCAGTAGCACCTCTTTTTTCTTTGCATTCAGCAAGCGATTGTAGGTGGAGAATTACTTTAAATAGGGGCAAGGCACTCATTTAAAATTGACATTGTTCTACAAAATATCAAACTATTGTACAATTCACTTTTAAAATACTGTATATAGCAATTACACTGAAAACACAGTTGGCATAAAATATTTAGAGAACATCATTTAGAAAACCCTCAGCGAGCCATATGCTATGATCCGAGGACACTATTCAGGCAAACCCAGGACAGTTGGTAAGTATGCTTTTGGAAAGTTCATTGCAGCAGGCACTCGGGAATCCGTTTTCTCTCCCTTTCATAAATCACACAACACCTGTAATAAGAGGCCCGACTCTATGACCATATGTTTTCCCTGTATATATTTTCCACCTAGTATAATATTCATATTGCCACACTTCCAGTTTATGAGCTCCAAAGGACATTTCTTGTTGTTGTTGTTGAAAGTTGTGACGTAATTTGTCCCCTATCAACTGCTGAAGTAAGGAGGACAAATGGATCACATATCCAGGCTCACAGCTGTTTTACAGAATGCTCAGCACTAAACCCTGGAGTAGGCCAACCTGGAGAGGTGGAGATCTAAATGAAGTAAAGCAGAGTGGAAAGGTTAAAAGCATGTAACAAAAAAGTGCTGTGGACAGTGGTATGTAACAGATTTCAGAGGTCAGTTGTATGTAACACAAGGTTCAGGGGTCAGAAGTATGCAACTAGAGCTGCAGCTAACGTTTTCAAAATCGATTAGTTAGCCGATTATTAAGTTCGATT
Organism: Nanorana parkeri; assembly: GCF_000935625.1. Classification (NCBI taxonomy): domain Eukaryota; kingdom Metazoa; phylum Chordata; class Amphibia; order Anura; family Dicroglossidae; genus Nanorana; species Nanorana parkeri. The sequence goes on along the minus strand of NW_017308577.1, from coordinate 35,056 downwards.
AATCGGTTAATCGGATAAAAAAATAAAATGAATGTTAAAAAATGGCTCCAGTGATGGACTACTAGTTTGTATTGAGGTTGTAGTCCATCACAAGGCGCAAGCTTGGAGCGGTGGAAGTAAAAAAGAAAAAACAAAACTGTGGTGTGCAATATAGTGAAATGGAAAGTGTATAATTATACAGCAATTAATGCAGAATGGCACCGGCTACAGAGGAATACAACAAATCCCAGCAATAGTACATTATAGCTGGCAGTGTTCTGCATTGTGCTGTATAATGTACTATTGCTGGGTTTTGTAGTCCTCTATACAGCACAATGCCGAATACCACCAGCTATAGAGGACTACAAAACCCAGCAATAGTACATTATAGCTGGCGGTATTCTGCATTGCGCTGTACTATTGCTGGGTTTTGTAGTCCTCTATAGCAGGTGGTATTCGGCATTGCACCACTGTATAATGTATTATTGCTGGGATTTGTTGTAGTCCTCTATAGCTGGTGGTATTCTGCATTGCGCTGTATAATGCATTACTGCTGTGTTTCGTAGTCCTCTATACAGTGCAATGCAGAATACCACCAGCTATATACCAGGAATACAACAAATCCCAGCAATACATTATACATACAGCGTACAATGTATTGCTGGGATTTGTATTCCTCTGTATAATATACAGCACAATGTACCATCAGCTATAGAGCAATACAAATCCTATCGGCAGCTGTCATCCCCCCACACCTGCTCCCCCTTACTTCTTCTCCCCGCGTCCCTGTGCCGATCGTGGATGTGGGCGGGCGGTGAGCGTGAGGAGGTGCGGCATGTGGAGTGTGGATGCGGGCGGGTCTGGCAGCGCCGAGCGTAAGGTGGGGAGGAAGTGTGGCGCGCAGCGTGTGTGGAGCCGTGAACAGGGCCAACCAATCGGATGCCGATTAATCGATGATTGAAAAAGTTGACAACTTTTTCAATAATCGATTATGTCGATTAGTTGTTGCAGCCCTATATGCAACGCAGAGTTCAGAGGACAGTATTAAGTAACACAGATAGCAGGGATCACACGTAAAGCAGAGTGCAGAGGTTAGTAGTATATACCAGTGCAGTGGTCAGTGGTATGTAACACAGAGTTCAGAAGTACAGTATGTAATGGAAAGTTCAGGGGACGGAGCTGTTAGAATACACATTATTGTATCTATTGCAATAACTCCTGCAGTATACAATTTCGGTCACTAGATGGCAGTGTTTATAAGGTCTGTTATATATCTATGGTATATACTCTGTTGTATTAAATAAGGTAGAGAATAAAGCTGTGGCTTCCTTCCTGATTTCAAGCCATGTGCAGCATGCATATCTGACTGTGTGCTTGTGTTTCTCTGTGAGGCTGTGCAAGAAGTTCCAACAGGTTATGGGCACAGTCATAGTCCAGTTATAGTGCGGTTACAGCCTAAAAGAAAAAAAGCACAAGATACAGCAACTAGAAGAACATGGCTAGTACCACAGCAGCAACAAAGCTTTCGTTTGCAAATCTGACAAACCAGAACTACCAGTCATGGAAATTCAAGATGAGAATGCTGTTAATAAGAGAAGGTATGTGGAAGTGTGTGGATGAAGTCAGTCCTGCACAGCCCACGGCTGAATGGACAGAGTCAAATCTGAAAGCTCAGAGCGCAATCTCCCTTAGCATATAAGATGATCAAATCATACGTTTATGTAAATGTAAAACTGCTAAGGAGATGTGGAAAGCATTGCAAAAGTTGCATGAAAGATTTAACCTCAGCAATAAACTGTATCCGATTAGAAAACTATACCAAACCAAGCTGGTGAAAGGCCAGGATATACAGGATTACATAAGGCATACCTTAGAAATGGTGGTACGCCCGAGAGGTCTAGGCATATGTGTCGCTACAGGGGGGCAAGATATGATATCTAACTATTTTATCAATATATTCTACTTGGGTTTACATTGTTTTCGCTTATTGACTGCCCTAGAGTTTGCTGGAATCATTTTGGTTGGTTCCTAGCATCAATATTATGCACTCACACCTGGCTGCATCCTAATGTTATACTACACGATTGATATTTGTTTATAGATATCCTGAGGCAGAGATTGCGCTTCTCATATTTGATCGCCATGGGTTTCTCTCTATCCTCTCTGTTATCCTTGAACGTTTCTGGGGATGACTCCCCGGCAGTGCGGATCCACTCACCACTAATGTCCCACTTAGTGTTTATGTATGTATGTCCCACTTTGTATTTATGTATGTATTTAATTGTTTAAATTTTGTCAGTGGTTAGTTAATGATGTTTAAAATATTAATATACTGATTGGCATATTCATGTGAATCTTAAAGGTTACCTCCGACTTCCTGATGAAGCTTCAGTGAAATGCATAGAAGGCTGGACGCAGTACAGACTTGCAGTATATCTTACTCTGATTAGGACGATTTATAAAAATTATTACAATGAAATTGATGTCAAAATAAGTTCATTGTATCTATCATGCATGTATCATGCACATGTACAGAGTCCAAGGAGGTTTTATGCTGTTTGATCATGGATACTAGTTGTGACAATGATGGGGGATTTGAGTCTGAATATTACAAAATAGAATGTGTTTGTGCCCCAGTTCAGAGCACCTGCAGGCCTTCATTTAGTGATGTGACAGGCCCACACCACATTCCAAAAAGAGATTGCTCTTTGGCCAGGATCTTTTATTGCCCAGTCCGAGTGAGGTCGGGCGGTCGTTAATTAAAAGGCATGGCACCACACATTCATATATTAGGATTAGACAGTTTATATCAACAATCAGGTCTGGAGAGGGGGTGACCCAGATGACCCTCGCATTCTCTAAAAGTCATAAAACCTGAGGTTGAAAATCAAGTTAAATTTTTTTAGACTTTGGAATTTGGGCGGGGATAGGTAAACTAAAGGTTCATCCTCCGCCCGTTTGCCCACCCCTGCCTAGGGGCTGGCTCCGGGACACCCTCCAAAAGGGTCTTATAAAATACCCTGTGTTGGCAACTAGAGTGGCTCTTGTTTTAAAACAGCAGAGGAACTAGAAGTCTGAACATCGCAGAAGAGTTCCCCTTTAAATCTTTGGACATTATCTGCTGGAAGTCGGCTTGAAGAAGAGCCCTGCAGACTTCCACTTTGCTTCTTGGACTCTGAACTCTGTCAAAACTCACAATTCCAGGACTGTTGAGTATTCTTATTTTATTCCCTTTTATTTTGCTGTTGTATATATATTGTGTCTCTTTTATTAAATCTTTTTTCTGTATATTTTCTGCACAGTTTCTTTTATTAAAGAACGATATTAAAAATTGTTAAGCTTATCTCTACGCTCAAAATACGAACTTAAAGTATCCTTGCTCTCTGAAGAGTGCTACTGTATAGTGAATCCTGTCATATTCCTGTCTGAGAGGACAGCAGCATCACAGGCATTGTTTAAGTGTTTTGAATAATCACAGCATTTGCTGGGCACGGTTTGTGTTCCAAAAAACACATGGTGGCAGTGGAAGTTTGGTGGGTAAAGGGTTAACTGCAGAGTTAACCAACCCTAGTGACGATCGCTCTGTCTGCTGGCCTGAGATTGTGTCCTGCGAGCTGGGAAATCTCTGGAGTTCTGAGGGGAAGGGGGAGGGAGGGAGAGAGAGAGAGCGATCCTGGGTGCAATGCCATAATTTAAAGATCTTTGTACTGTCCGGAGTGTGCAGCTAAATCCCTTATCAGATAGATTTATAGACCACCAGTTCAGCAGATAGTGGCCCTCATGGACATCACAGGGGTTTAACTGTTTGTTTCCCAGCTGCAGCAACAACTAATAAAATTATACAATGATTGCTACTTCAGTGACCATAATGATCATTTATTCTACAGACATGCTTTTAGTAAGATATTCTTACTATGGGGCTTTTTTCCATGCAATGTAAACTTCCTCCTTTTGTTAAGCTCTGTATACCGCGAGCTACAGCTCGCGATATACTGAGACGCCCCACAGTATACCGCGAGCTACTGCTCGCAGTATACTGAGAAGCCGCAGCTGAATCGGAACCCGACAATTATGTCTGGATCCGCCCAGCTGCGTGAGTGACAGCTGGCTCTGCCTATCTATAGGCAGAGCCAGCTGTACCCACCCCTCCCCCATCAGTTCCGCCAGTCAATGCTGGCGAATCGGAGCGGGGGGGAATCCAGCCCCTCCCCTATCACGGCAGAGAGCTGCGACAGGATAGAGAGGTGAGCGAACGCCGGTATGTGTTCGCTCACCTCCCGATCTACTGAGCCAACCTGTGACAAGTCTCATTGTCACAGGTTGGCTAGAACTATGAGGTGAGTGAAAAGCACTCACCTCATAGTTCTCCTATAATGGACTATAATGGACATCACCACACTTGTATTCCTCTGAAACTACAAGTCCCTCGATGGCAAACAGGACTCGTAGTTCCTCCTGCCTGTGGATGGATGATGCGGCTGTGTGGGCGGAGTACAGCCGCACAACTTAAAAGAAAAACAGCAGCCTGTGGGGAGAATAACCCTGTGATTCAGGTTAAGTGGGAGGTTGCAATCTGACCGTGTTTCATGTTTCACCCTAAATATGGGTATAACTTGAAACATGGTCATAAAAGGTGAACCTAACGTGTGATCTGCTCCTAGTGAAGAAATTACTCCAGATTTTAGGGTAGAATGAGCAATGTGGTCAGGTCATGGCCGGCATGAGTGTAAGGCTGCATAGACAGCCATCTGAGGGCGCCGCAGGGGCGCAAAAATGCACCTTCACCTGTGTAGGCAAAAATCCTTGCACCGGCCCCGAGTGGCTCCCTCCCTCCGCTGCCTCTCTGCCACCTGCACCGCTGCTCCTGGCCAGCCAGCATGCAGCAGATGCGGCTCTGTAATCGGGCGGCCGCTCGCTCCTCAAGGGGCCCTCGGGAGGCCCTCTAACATGCCTGATTAGAGGGCGGTGTCTGCCCGATCCAGCCCCGATTGCATACCGAGGCAATCTGGGCTGGCTGGATCAGGCACGAGTTGCTTAATTTGGCGGGGCAAACTGTCACTAACCACCAGGGTCCAGGGAGCCCCCACAGAGCCCCCACTAACCACCAGGCAGCCTCCACTAACCACCTGCATCCAGGAAGCCCCCACTAATTTTATTGATGATTACTCCAGATATACTACATTGTATCTGCTACACAACAAAAGTAAGGTACCAGAGAAACGTTTTTGGCTCACTAAGTAACAAATTTGGTAAAATGCCTAATACCTTGCAGATAGACAATGGAAGTGAATATACAAGTGGCAACACACAGACAATTCTCAGAAAGCATGGGATAATGTTTCAAACTACTGTGCCATACAACCCAGAGCAAAACAGGGTTGCAGAAAGAATGAACCATACTCTATGTGAGAGTGGGAGGAGCATGCTGATTGATGCAGACCTGCCTACCACATACCGGGGAGAGGCAATTATGACTGTATGCTATATCCAGAACTGACTACCAGGTAAATCAACGGAGAAAACACCATATGAACTATGGAATGGAAGAGCACCGGACTTAAAGCATATAAAAAAATTTGTGCACATCCCAAAAGGAAAATCTTACAAAATGGTATGCTTGTGCAAAAGAAGGTGTACTTGTGGGATACAGTGAACCTCAAAAAAGGGATACACAAACAAGGTAACTCTTAGCAGAAGTGTTATTGTTGATGAAACCTCAGTGTGTTCAAAATTTAATGTACTGACACAAACACCTGAAACTGAGGGAAAATCCATATCAATGTCACACAAAGACAAGGGACAGAGCGACACAGAAATAGAAATTAACACAGACAATACAAATTCTGAAAAAGCCGCAAAAGTCTTCAGTCAGGAAGTCCATAAGAAGCAAAAAAGGCATCCCAGCAAAGCGTCTATCTTATGTTGCATGTGAAGCATTAAAGCCAGAGCCAGATTCATGGGATGAGATGCAAAGACTTCCAATCCATGAGAAACAAAAGTGGATCAGAGCTGCTGATGAAGAGATGACATCTCTTAATGAACTGCAGACATGAACACTTTCAAAGCTACCTCATGATAAGCGTGCAATCAGATCCAGAATGGGATTGACATAAGGAGTAGTTATTGAATGGGGGTGTTAGAATACACATTATTGTATCTATTGCAATAACTCCTGCAGTATACAATTTCGATCACTAGATGGCAGTGTTTATAAGTTCTGTTATATATCTATGGTATATACTCTGTTGTATTGAATAAGGTAGAGAATAAAGCTGTGGCTTCCTTCCTGTGTGCTTGTGTTTCTCTGTGAGGCTGTGCGAAAAGTTCCAACAGGAGCATGCAATGCAGAGTGCAGGGGTCAGGAGTAGGTAAAGCAAAGTATAGTAGTATGTAACAAACAGTGCTGTAACATTGGACAAGGATTAGTAGTATGTAATGCAGAGGTCAGGGGTCAGAAGTATATAACACAGATCGCAGAAGTAAGTAATGAACAGTGCAGCAGTCAGTAGTATGTAATGCACAGTGCAGAGGTCAGTATGTATGTAACGCACAGTGCAGAGGTTAGGTTAGGAGTAACTAGCACACATCCAGCCCCCCAAGTTTAAAAAAAAAACTCTTCCACCACAAACTTTTACCCCCCAAGCTAAAACCGCCCACAGCATAAAACTCCGCGCCCCCCCCTCTGTAAAATTCACTCACCAAACCTCAGATGCACGATGAGGGTCCATTCACAAAAGAGAACACTTCCTTTGGCTCTGCAATGCATATCACCATTCTGTTCTGAGGTCCGAGAGGCAGGGGACCACTTCTGATGGAGGGATGGCATAGTGGGGTTGCGATAAAAAGTATCTCCAGCATGGGGCTTCATGCATGGGCATGTTTACATACTGGTAGTGAGCAGGGAAGGGGATCTAGGCATCATTGACCTCTGGCCAAGAAAGGGTAACTATAGTCATGAGTTAAAAATGAATATGTGTTGCAGTGTTAAAGTAAAAGCTTTTGATTAAGATACCATTTTTACATTAACCGCACTGCCATGTGATCAATGGCTAGTAGAAATCCATTGATTCCATTGAACAAGATTTATTATGTTTAAACAAAAATTGTGAATAGTCCAGTTATTGGCTTAACTTCCAGTACAAAGAAAGTTAAAACAAAAACTAAAAAAAAAGGTAAACTGCACACAATTTTGCCTGAAAGAGGGAAAAAATCCCTTTAGACCTGGATATAACATTATAATTACACATAGGTTGAACTGGATGGACCCTTGTCTTTATTCAACCTTATCTACTATGTAACTATATTGCAAGGAGTTCAGGCCCAGAGAGTAGGGGTCATCTTTACATTTACATTCCAAGACTCACAGGACAGGCAAGACTCAAAATAGCTAAAGAGGATTTGGCAGGTAAGTCATCTTAAATTTCAGCTATACAGCCTAGCCAGGAAAGCGAGTATTCATTCCATGCTATAAGTTTGCCCAAAAGGGCTAGATGTTAAGCATCATATAGTGTCTGACAAGAAATAGTAAGATAAATACCCAAGTATAATACATGCACAGTCTCCCACTGAAATGGATTCCTGAAGAGTATGAAATTTGGGGTCTGTCATCTTTGGGTTTTTTTCTTGATGATGTTTCTAGGTGTTGCAAATAGCAGACCCGTTCCCAGAGGCGGCTCTAGAATTTGTGAGGCCTTAGGCGAAACTCAAATGTGAGGCCCCTACTTACACCCTTAATGATAAAATTGAACTGTGATAAGTGATGGTAGAGCAAGGTGGATGTCTAGCGGAGGGGCCCTAGGGCCGTTGCAAGGATTTTGCCTACACAGGTCAAAACACCCCCATCCCGGCACCATCAGCTTTTTGCTAGTACCAGCCCTGGTCCCGTTTCACCTGGGAGGTGAGCTGTCTAGGGTTGCTACCTTTTCTTAAAGCAAAACAGAGAAAATAGGATTTTTGTACTCACCGTAAAATCCTTTTCTCTCCCGTTCATTGAAGGACACAGGGCAACAGATCGAAGACCCTGAATGGTAGGGTATATTGCCACCTGCAGGAGTAGGACGGTAGGCACATAAAAGACAAGACAGCCTAGGGGCGGCTCCTGCTGGTGGCCAAACCACCAACCTGCTGACAAGTCTCCAGTAAGTAACAAGCCGTTAGAAGTGTACACCCCATAAAAGAGGTGCGGGACCTGTGCCCTTCAATGAACGGAGAGAAAAGGATTTTACGGTTGAGTACAAAAATCCTATTTTCTCTCGTGAGCACGAACAAGGAGTCGGTCTCGCAGAAAGAAGCCGTAGCTTCCAAATAAACACGGAGAGCATGAACCACATCTAAACAGTGGAGTGCACGTTCCTTCCTATGAACCGGCTTCGGGCACAGGGAAGTTAAGACAATGTCCTCATTCAGATGGAATGCGGACACAACCTTAGGCAGGAAACAAAGACATAAAGTGTAATCTCCCGAAGAGGTTCAAACGGAGATTCCTGCAACACCGAAAAGCACCAGATTCAGATTCCACGGTGCCAAAGGCGAGCGGACAGGGGTAGCAATGCGGGTCACCCCTGAACAAAAGTGCGAACCAGAGCATAAGACGCCAAAGGCCGCCGGAAAAGCACAGCCAAGGCAGATATTTGGCCCTTCACCATGCTCAAAGCCAGCCCTTGAGCCACCCCTCGCTGCAAGAACGCAATAATTCTGCTGATGGAGAACAAATGCAGACACAGGGCCCCAGCCTCACACCAGGCAACATAGGCCCTCCACGTGCGATGGTAAATCTTCCTAGAAACAGCTTTGCGCTCACTGAGCATAGTGGAAATGACCGCATCGGACAACCCCCGGTCCTTCAGGACCTGGCTCTCAACAGCCACGCCGTCAAAGCCAGCAACTGTGAAGGATGGAACCCAGGTCCCTGGGACAGAAGATCAGGACACAGAGGTAGCCGCCACGGGGCGTCCACCACTAGCTGAACCACGTCCGCATACCACGCTCTCCGAGGCCAGTCCGGGGTCACGAGGACAACGGTGACGTCCTCGGCCGTGATCCGTCGCAGAAGCCGAAGCAACAGATACAGGGAAGGCATAAAATCAGACCGTAATGACCCCAAGGAGCCACCAGGGCATCCACTGCCTCTGCCCAGGGATCCAGAGCCCGGGCCACGAACCTGTCCACCTTCCGGTTGAACCGAGACGCAAGATCCACCTCTGGCGTCCCCCAGCGAAGACAGAGCTGCTGGAAAACTTCCGGGTGCAGTGACCCCTCTCCCGGGTCCACCGACTGTCGACTGAGGTAGTCAATTGTCCACCCCCGGGGATGTAGACCGCCGAGAGAGCCAGAACTCGATTCTCCGCCCAGGAGAGAATCCCGAACACCTCTCGACCCGCGGCCACGCTTTGTGTGCCGCCCTGGTGGTTGATGTACGCCACTGCGGTGGCGTTGTCTGACTGGACCCGAACCGCCAGATCCTGAAGCCGGGTCGACCAATGAAGGAGAGAAGGGCGAATCGCCCGAAGTTCCAACACATTTAAATCGACAGACAGGCCTCCTCCGGCGACCAATGACCCTGCACGGTCAAGGAGCCCAGGACTCCACCCCAGCCCCAAAGGCTGGCGTCCGTAGTGACTACCGTCCAGTGCACAGGAAGGAAAGACTTCCCCTGCACCAAGGCCGGAGATTGAAGCAACCACCGCAGAGAGGCTCTCGCCTCCCGAATGTCCCTGTCCAAGGATAGGGGGGACTTGTCCCACTGTACCAGGATGTTGCTCTGCAGGGTCCTGGTGTGGTGTTGTGCAAAGGACACCGCCTCGAAGGAGGCCACCATGAGACCCAGGATCTGCATGCAAAAGTGAATGGGCGACTACCGGCGCGTCGGCAAACAGCCAGACCTTGTAAAAAACTGTAGCCGGACCCGCACAAAAAGGTATTCAGACGTTTCAGGTCCAGGATGGGCCACACCCCCTCTTTCTTGGGCACCGTAAACAGGTTGGAATAAAACCCTTTGAACCTTTCCGAGGACGGAACCGGTACGATCACCCTCTGGGACAAAAGGTCCGCCACAGCGCGACGGAGATCCGCCAACCGCGGAGGAGAAAGGCGCGTGTTGGACGGAAAGAACCTGTTCCCCAGGCAGGACAGAAATTCGATCTTGTAGCCCGAAGAAACCAGCTCCCGGACCCAAGTGTAAAAAAATGTTCACAAAATAAATACAAATTTACAAATTTACACACACAAAACAAACAAAACCCAAAAAAATGTTTATAAGTCCCCCAACCCCACCTAGTTGTGCATAAATGCGTTACATACGCTTACACGCAAAAACAGCAATTGCTCCAATTATGCTGCAAGTGTTACATATCGCCGAACGTCGCAATGAGAGCAATAATTCTAGGGCCATCAATCACTGATAACACTAAACTGAAGAGCGGTAAAATCTTTTAAAGCGTCGCCTATTTTAAGGCTTGACATGTTTGGTGTCTATTTACCCGACGTGACCCCGCCTTTTTTATATTTTGCCAAAAATTGGGTAAAAATTATTGTTTTCTAAAATAATAAAGGGAAAACCATTTTTTTTTTAAATATTCTGTACTTTTTTGTTTTATTTAAAAAAAAAAAACCCCAGTGGTGATTAAATAACACCAAAAGAAAGCTTTATCTGTCCCCAAAAAATGGTATAACATTCATTTCAGTACAGCGTTGCATGACGGAATAAACGCCAAGTACCGCAACGCAGAATACTGAAAAATGGCCTGGACAGGAAGGGGGTGTAAACACTCCGGTCAGCAAGTGGTTAAGGGACAGAGGATCCTCCACCGGAATAATCGTGGCCTTGTTTAAGCCCCCCATATGCTCCAAGACGGAGACTCTCTGGGTCCACCACCGGCAGAGAAGACCACTTAGACACAAAGGCCTCCTCAAAAGGGATAGCGAACCGAGAAACGCTTGGGGACCACAAAGGACTTGGTAGGCCGCTTCCACTCCTTATAAATAAAGTAATCAAAAAAGGAGATGTAAGGAAACACTTTGGCGGCCGCCGAACGAGCGACAACAGCCGCGGTTGCAGCCGCCAGACAGCGGCGGCCTCAGGAGGTCCCCCAGAGCCCAAGTCCCCTCAGAGGGAGCCCGCACAGGAGCCTCCTTTCATGGCCTACCCGAAGTCTGAGCACCATCAAGGTAGGAGGGAGTGGGGGAGGGGGGAAACAGGAGGCTGCAGCTGTGACATAGAACAGCGCAGCCCCAAGCTTACCTTAGGTCCTGGTCCCCACGGCACATCCACCGTAGACCCCACATACATACCCCCGAGGAGGGAAGGCCGAACTCCATCGCCAGTAGGCATCAAGGGGGACCACATGTCGCAGCCGACCCACCGTGGCAGAGTCTGCATGCGCTCGTCAGTCACCCAGGGGAGACTACAGTCTATCCAGACACTTCCTAGAAGAAGCAGATAATTTTTTTAGCTCCTTACTCCTGACGCTAGGCAAAAAACTGGAGACTTGTCAGCAGGTGGGGGGTTTGGCCACCAGCAGGGGCCGCCCCTAGGCTTGTCTTTTGTTATGTGCCTAGCGTCCTACTCATGCAGGTGGCGATATACCCTACCACTCAGGATCTTCGATCTGTTGCCCTGTGTCCTTCAATGAACGGGAGAGAAATTGTCACCAGCACTCCAGGTTTTCTTCAAAACGAAAACCTTTTCATTCATGCAGGTCATATCACCATGCGTAGCCATTTCTTTTTCTGCGGCCTCAGCACTCAATGAATGGGAAGCACTCAGTACAGAGGTTTCCTATTCATTCAGAAACTCATGACAGTAAAATATTTACTATCACCAGTTTCTGAATGGGGAGGAGCCTCTGTAGTGAGTGCTTTTCCCCATTGAGAAATTCATGAATGAACAGGAAGTGATGTAAATCACATCCTGTTCATTCATAACTGGGGATACATAGTACTATGTGTCCCCAGTTATTTACAAACATTGGAGTGATCAGACGGTCACTCCAGTGTTTGTTCCGCACACCCTCATCTCGGTCACGCACACAGCCGCTGTCATCCTGAAACTAATAGGATGACAGCGGCTGCTCTCTTCCCCGCTCGGCCATCCTGAAAGCTGCGGCTTCTCTCGTCCCCGCTCTGCCGTCCTTAAAGCAAGCAGCGCTCCCTCCTGCGTCCCCCCACAGGCTTCAGTAGACAGTTTCTTCTCAGAACCGAAAACAGCGCTGAAGCGGGGCGGAGGTGGGACAGGAGGAAGGAGCACTATCATGTCGGATGGAAATACAAAAACCTGCGCTTGTGGAAAGAAAAGAAAAAAAACCGGAATGGCTAGTGGCTGCTAAACTAAGGCGGTGAGCCCAAAGGGTATAAATCAATCAACAGTGTAGTGCTAAAAGCCTCACAGTATCAACCAATTAGTGTTAACCACACAAAGGGGAAACAATGTGTCAGATTCGATACATATAAATAAAAAAACTGAAACAATTACTTTCTGTGTAAGTGAACTTTTTTTTACAAAGGAAAACTGTGTGTATGAAAATCTAACCGCATTAACCCTATTGGTTTAAACACACAAAAAGAAAATGGAAACGGTGTCCCATTCAATGTATACACATCAATAAATGCTAAAACAATTACTTGGTGTGTGAATAAATCTACAAAACAAATGATCAATGTGAGTCTCTAAAAATACACCACGTATGTGATTCTATACCAGTGTATAAAATATCAAACAAAAATGAAATATCATAACATTGTGACTCCAAAATCATCATACCGAGGAGTCTGAGGCGGGACACCCCCCCCCCCCCAAAAGTGGTTTGAAAAAACAAGAAAACCTTTTTG
>NW_017308577.1:17086-22205 GCF_000935625.1 Nanorana parkeri | reverse complement strand
CACCCCCCCCCACCAAATGATGGTTTGAAAGACCAGGAATCCATTTTGGAATGGACAAGTTTTTTTCCATCATTGCGAAGAAAAATTATCACAACTAATTATAGGTAGAAAAAAAGACGTAAAATTGAGCTTAATCGAGGTTAAGATCCAGGAATTAAAAATAAAATTGGAAACTCATAATAAATTTAGAAGAGTTTAAGATTAATATTGATAACATAGAAAAATTCCTAACAAAAAGAGATCTGGAGATTAAAAACAAAAAAACATAAAAAATATATACGGGACATGACAGACTTTAAAAATGGAAAGGTATATAGATGGCAATCCACATAGGATGGTATCAGAAGTTGTGATACCAGCCTTAAAGTTCATTACAGAGACTGGCCTGATGAGGTAGAGGAGTAAAATCCGTTACCTTGGAAATCACTATATAACAATAAAAAAAGAAAGAGGGATAAAGAGAACTTAATTCCCATAGGCACAAAAAAAACAGATCCCACCAAGTTTTGAACTGCCACTATCAGAGATATATCACCCCCTACTCTCCCAGGATAATATGAACATAGAACAGACCCCTAAAGAACCTCAGGAACCCAGCAATTGGGCTGGGAGACATCAGGGCCCCTACCAACGTTTTTTAGGGAACCCTCAAAGAAATTTACATCCAAGAGGGAGACCACAGAGAGGTTATGGGGGACACCAAGGATGGGAACACAAAAAAGGAATACCCCCAGAACAGGAAAACTTCAGATCCCAGGCAGGAGGAGGATGGGGCTGGAGAGAACCATATATGACACCGTACACACAAAGAGGGAGGTTCAGAAATACAAGAGGACGAGGAGAGGGTGTAGGGGAGGGAAGAGGGTTTATACACAGGGGAAACAGGGACTTTTAGATAAAAGGCATATTTAACATAAGTTCAATTACTTTGACAGCTGAGGAAGAAAATGTCCTCAATTTAGGACTTAAATATGCCCCAGCAAATAATGTAAATAAATTTGGGACGTATATAGATATACAGAAGTTTATTAGATAGCTTAATATTAAAAAATATATTACTCCACATCCATAGGTTCCAAGCCTGATAGATCGGCCTCTGGCACCAGGACCTATATTCATACTTCCTTAAAAAACCATTCTATTTTTAACTCTAAAGTTAGTTCTAATCATTTTATAGAAGTTTAAGAATTTTGTAGAAGATGTAAAATCCCTACAGTCCAAATATGCTAAAGACCAAATGTTCATTAATAATGGTCTCCAAAATCTAGAAGCTAGGAATAATGTGATTATCCGACCAGCCGACAAAGGCAGGGGAGTCGTGATAATGGATAAGTCCTATTATGAAGGGGAGATGAACAATATTTTAAAAACTAAAAGATACATATCTAAAACTAAATAAAAATCCGCTAAATAGGTTCAAAAAAGAACTGGAGAAGTTAGTTAATTAGTAAAGGCTATAAGAAAGATCTCTGAACGAAAAAAGGATTACCTTTTGCCTTCCACTTGTAAGACACCTATATTATATATTCTGCCCAAAATACACAATATAGAAGCTCCCCCAGGTAGACCTATTGTAAGTGGGATAGACTCTTTAATCTCCAGACTGGGAGAATATATAGATCAGTTCTTACAGCCTTTAGTGGTCCAGACAGAAGCCTTCCTTAAGGATAGCAAGGACATTCTTAATGTCCTAGACAAGATAGTATGTAAAAACAACACGATAATTGCTACCATAGATGTTAACTCTTTATATACAGTGATCCCACACCAGAAAGGACTGGAAGCAATCAAATGGGCACTGGACAAATTCAGTACCATCAAACCTCAACAAAAGGATTTTATTTTAGACTGCACTAACTTTGCCATGAAGAAAAACTTTTTCTGGCATAATGGAGACCATTATTTGCAGGTTAAAGGAGTGGCCATGGGTGCCAAATTTGCTCAGAGTTTAGCAAATTTACATATGAGTAAATGGGAAGAGGAACACATTTTCAATGAAAAGTCAGATATTATCCTTTGGAAACGCTATATAGATGATATCATAGTGATCTGGGAAGGAGGTTTAGAGGATTTTAAAATTTGTATAGCTAATTTGAACTGCAACGGTTATAATCTTACATTTACGAATAATATAAGCACCACCAACATCCAATTTTTGGACTTAGATATCCATAGAAGGGATAACAAATGTATTACTAAAACGTTTTTCAAACCTACAGACAGAAATGGTTATATACCAGTAACTAGTTGCCATCACCCTAGATGGCTGGGCAATATCCCGAAAGGACAATTTACTAGGATCAGACGTAACTGTACCGAACAGGAAGACTACCTTAGGCAGTCTGATATACTGATCAGTAGATTCAAAGAAAACGGTTATAATTTCCCACACCTAGAGAAAAAAAAGTGTGAGAAGAAAGCATAAAGGATAGGGGCCGTTTGTTAAAATCTACAAATAAAAAAGGAGGGATCTTTCCTTATTTCCTTTATCACAAATGATTCCCTTCAACACAAGAGTTTGGAATCTATAATAAAAAAACACTGGTATATTTTAAAAAAAGGACAAGATTTTAGGTCTCTTACTCTCTGACAAACCTAATATTATTTATAGAAGGGCTCCCACCCTCAGAAATAGATGAATCCATAATGCTTTGAATCCACCTAAAATGTAATTTTTCTTTTAATGGTACAGGTTTCTTCCCTTGTAGAAAGTGCATTTGCTGTAAGACCACGATGACTAGAAAGAAAGATGTGTTCAAATCTAATATCACCAACAAAGAATATAAAATAGATACATTTGTCTCTTGTTCGAGCAGATATGTTACCTACCTGCTGGAGTGACCCTGTGGCCTCCAATACGTGGGTCGAACAAAGAGAGAATTGAAGAAAAGGCTTGAAGAACACAAACAATATTAAGAAAGGCTACGATAAATACAGCCTGTCAAAGCACTTTAAAAAACATTTGCAATAAAGATCACAGGGGATTGAAGGTTGTAGGAATTGACAGGATTGAAGGCCATTGGAGGGGGATCTAATATGGTCAGAGAGATCTCCAAAAATAGTCCAAATGGATATATTTATTAGACCTTGTTTTTGAGCAACAATTAATAACTTCCCCTTTCTTCCTCTCCCCCTTTTTTCCCTTTGATTTTTTTTGGAGATTATTAATTAATAAGCATATGATGGGTATCAATTATTGATAGTATTTCCACCATTTTTTCATAATACGAAAGAATAGGTATTTTTAAGTTTATAAGATTTGGTTGTTTTTAAACTTAAGTCCTCATTGATATGGAACTAGATATAAAGGGATTGAAATGTATAAAAAAGTAATTGGATGTTATTTTTATTATTGTTTTTATAAATGTATAGTCCATCATATATACATATGTTAATTATTTTTTATATAATTTATGTTTTCTTACTATGTTTATATATATTTACATATTCTTATATTCTATAGGGTAGGCCATACACTGACTGTACAAATATGATTGTACGAATATATACATCACTGATTGTACGAATATACATATACAATATACATATATACAATATACATATACAAATCTATAGTATGTCATAGCGAGGGTTAAATGATGAAAGGATCCTGTTGAGATCTGTCTATGTCCGTTTTTAACAGCTGCCTTTTGCACATGTGCGGCAAATGAAAGATCGTTTGTTAGAATATATAAGGAGACTGGAGGGTGACCTATGTAGACCTGCCTATCCCTTGAAAACCTCTAGATGACGAAACGCGTCGGGGCGGTCCTGCAATTACGTCACCTCTTCAATCATAGCAGTCATTTTACTGACCGGCCGGTTTTCTATTCCAATGTCTATTTTTTGGTGCTTTTTATTCCAAAAAAACTTTAGCCATGTTTTCTATTTAAATAAAGTTACCTAATTTTTGCTACACTATGGGAGTATTTCTTTATTTTTTATGATGGCGAACGGGAGTCTGATATAGGATATTCACAGACCTCATGGTCACTGAGACAGAGGATAACACAGCGAACGGCTTTGTTTACTCCGGCACTATACACGGCTTTTGAACATCTTTTGTCCGGTGAGTATATACCCTAGAGGGGTTTTTTCGTTTCACTACCATACCACTGGATTGGACACCGATACTTTGATCTTTGGTTTTCGTTTGGAACATTAACAGAACGATTTGTTCCATCACTTGAATTAACTGGACTTATCCCACACCAGAGTTTCAGATAATAGAACTCTAAAAATATTTTCTTTTGGAGTCACAATGTTATGACATTTTATTTATGTTTGATGATATTTTATACACTTGTATAGAAATCACATACGTGGTATATTTTTAGAGACACACATTGGTCATTTGTTTTGTAGATTTATTCACACACCAAGTAATTGATCTGTATACATTGAATGGGACACACCGTTTCCATTTTCTTTTTGTGTGTTTAAACCAATAGGGTTAATGCGGTTAGATTTTCATACACACAGTTTTCCTTTGTAAAAAAAGTTCACTTACACAGAAAGTAAATGTTTCAGTTTTTTATGTATCGAATCTGACACATTGTTTCCACTTTGTGTGCTTAACACTAATTGGTTGATACTGTGAGGCTTTTAGCGCTACACTGTTTATTGATTAGTCATGTCGGATGGCCAGCGGTGAGGAGGAGAGGACGCCCCGAAGATGAGCTGTGTCGGCCGCCTGGCGCCCTTGTTGCCATGGCGCCCTGTGCAGCCGTACAGCTCGAACACCCCAAAGGCCGGCCCTGAGCGCTATATAAATCCTGTATTATAATAATAAAATACCTGTAAAGAACCAAGTATATACTCCGCTTTTCCACAGCCTCCATTTCCAAACACTGCTGTGTTGCAAAGAAATTGCCCCCCACCCACCCATAGTCTCTTTATCTAATAGGATGGACTTGATGGACTAATGTCTTTATTCAACCTCAAATACTATGTAACTATGTAACTATCTATTAATCTGCTGTGCCCCTGCAGTGATTAGTAATCCTTACTAGGGATGAACTCAGGTTTGCACTGAACCTGGTTCGAACCTGAGCTCCTCTGGCCGGGAAGAGGAAAGGGGTTGGGGGGGGGGGGGGGGGGGGTTTTTTGTTGTGGGGAC
>NW_017308577.1:8748-16789 GCF_000935625.1 Nanorana parkeri | reverse complement strand
GGGGGTTAGATTTTTCTGCAGTGGATCCGTTTGAAGGGGAAGGCTGCAGGAAAGGTATTCACTTGCTTCTTTACAAGTAACATCTTTATTTGAATTTTATTTAAGCGACAGTGGTTTTAAAAGTTTCTTGTATTTCATCTGCCGTTTAGCACTTTAATTTAACTGATCTGACCTGTGGTAAAATACCACCATAAAGAAATGAGCCTGCTTTAGCGCATATTTCCTCTAATAAATCTGCAAAAGTTACATAGTCTGCCAAAGCAGGGTATATAGATTTTGGCTATTTGCACAAGGACATAAATTGTTTCATTTCGTTCATTTACTGTATATTATATTGTTTAATTTTTGAGATTAGAATGACGTAGGCTTTGTTTCCAAGAATGTCTGGATTTCTGCGGATGTGCAACTGCCAATAAAATAAAGTTAAAACAGTCCGGTGATTGAATCATGTATTGTTACACTGAATAACAGAAAGATAGGAGTGCAACAATTCCAAGCATTGGGAAATTCCAAGTAAATATGGAAATAAATCAAACCACATTTTAAAAAACAGACAAACCTGTGCGCTGTAGTTTTTTTAATCGAAGTCTCTAAAAGCCTTCAAGGCCAAGAAAACCAGATGGTATTTTCTTAGGATTATTACTGAACTAATATTAAGTCAGTTAAATACGTTCTTTGTCTGGCATATACTTCACCTCCTGCATACCACCCTGAATCTGTCTTGGTTTAAATAATTAATACTGGCCATATTTTGTATAAATAATTCACTCAGAAGCTTAATGAACATTTTAAGATATAGCCCTGGCACAATATGTAGTGAAACCTGATGTCTTCCTCAAATTTACAGTGGAACCTGGTGTCTTCCTCAAATTTACAGTATTTATCAATATTGTTCTTTAAGATTTCTGGTGGGGTCACAGTCCTTTGCAGAAAGGAAAAGTTAATGTACCCCTAAAGTGGTAAAGAGTTTCTAAAGCGGACTGCCGAATATCAAACTATTCCCCCACGCCTCTATTTAAAGATAATTTTTTATTGCATTAAAAAACTCTTTACAAATACTTTAAAAAATTACTTACAAGTCTGTCAAGTGTCAGCTTTATTTTCTTCTACCCATAATCTCTGGCACTGGGGTGATCAGCGACACTTGTCAGTCAATGTATGTGGGTATGCATTGCTGGGAGGACATCTAAGAAAATTAAATTTGCCACTCATTAGCTGCATTAGTCACTTAATTATGTCACTTTTATTGTGTAAGGATCTACGGAGTGGGGGGGGGGAGGAGGATGGCGGGGGTATCTGTTGAGTGAATTCAACAGTTGTCCAGAACAGGAAGCATCATCCAACATAGCACAACCAGAAGAATAGTTTATCCAACGCAAAGAATAAAACTTTCTAAGGGTTGCTGCATACATCAGAAAAGCAGAGATGTTCAGAAAATAAAGGAGCACAGTCAGGGCCCACTCTGGTCACTGACGAAACATGGGGGGCCGACAGTGTAGCTGCCCCAGGCACAAAGGTGGGGGGTGCTGGCTGGCAAGCGAACACAATTAGTGGCCGAACAAAGGGTGGACTTACTGTTTGGGCACTGCCCGAAGGCCAGTGTGTGTACTGTGTGTCGGTGCTGTGTGTGTATGTGTTGCATGTGCGCTGTGTGTACTGTGTGTGTGTGTTGTACGTGTGCTGTGTGTGCGTGTGCGCAGTGAGTGAAGTGCAGTGAGCTCGGAGATCTTGAGGAGTCTGTGTCCTCATAAGCATGGACTGGTGATCTGAGGGTGGACTGATGATCTGAGGGGACAGCCAGGTGTCGGGAATGAGATGGTCACCTGAGGGGACTTGAGGAGCCGGAGATGATAGGAGGAAGGCAGGGGCCATTGACGTAAGGAAGCAGGCAGGGCCAGTGCTAGCTTAAGGCTGCATAGGTAGCCGGGGAAGGGGGGGGGGGGGGGGGGGGGGGGATGTGTGGGGTGGTGTTGTGAAAATGCACATTTTCCCGTGTAGCCAAAAATCCTGCCTGGCTTCCCGCGTGGTAGTGATTATCTTAGAGTGGCTCCCTTCTAACTCTGAAACTGACAAGGTAAATAAATGGGAAATCTCTGACACAGACTTCAGGGGAGGGAGGGGAATACCAGAAGCTACAGCTACCGCAGAATTCCCCAAAGACCGGTGGAGTGTGAGGAGGGCTGCAGCAGCTGGAGGGGAAGAGTGAAGAAATGTAATGCTGCATATATGTGTGTGGACAAGGGAAAACTCTCCATCTCTCCTAGCTTCTGTGAAAAAAAAAAAAGTATAGTGTTATTGCCAGTATTGATTTTGTCTTTATATAATGTTCCAGGTTACTTTGTTATTTACTACCGTGCTCTGCATTCTTTATTACTGAGCTCTGCGTTCTTTACTACTGAACTATGCGTTCTTTACTACTGAGCTCTGCGTTCTTTACTACTGAACTATGCGTTCTTTACTACTGAACTATGCGTTCTTTACTACTGAACTATGCGTTCTTTACTACTGAACTATGCGTTCTTTACTACTGAACTATGCGTTCTTTACTACTGAACTATGCGTTCTTTACTACTGAGCTGTGTTCTTTACTTCTGAACTACGCATTATTTACTACTGAGCTCTGCGTTCTTCACTATAGACCTGCTATTTTGAAAATAGTGTGGATAAATCATTTCTTTAACACAAGAATGTATTTGCGGGTGGAGCTAGTGGGCGGGAGGAGCATGTATATTGTGGCGAGATTATGGGGCCCCCTTGTGCTCAAGTACAAGGGGGCCCCATAATCTCGTATTGCCCAGGGGGCCCCATGTGTTGTCAGTTCACCCCTGTACAGCACACAATTAAGCAGGCAAATTATGCGCCCACTCGCGAGGGGCTCACCTGTCAGGAGGCCGTCTGGCACACAGCCAGTGTGTTTTGGGGGCGCACAATTTTATTCTGCCCCAGGTGACCATAACTCTGGTTACACCACGGACTCTGGTAGAACAGAGTAATACATATGAAATTGGAGTTCTACTTTAAAATATACAGAAAGGAATTTATCAAAACTGGAGTAGACAAAGTCTGGAGCAGTTGAACATGGCAACCAGTCAGATTCTCTCTTCAGTTTGTTCAGTTAAGATTTGAAAATGAAAGAGGAGCTGGTTGGTTGCCATGCACAACTGCTCTAGATTTTGACTGCTCCAGTTTTGATAAATTCCCCTCACAGTGTCAATACTTCCTTAGTGTCCCTAAATTTTCATCTCAGCATTAAAAAGGGGCTTATTGCTATGTAGAAGTTATCATATTTCATCAGAATGTTTGCTGAGCACCTCTAAGGATGTGATGGAAATGCCTATCATGTGCAGGGTTAATAAGGCTTTTAATTCAGTAAGCCATTGTTTTAATATTTTTCGTGGGAGGATATAGGAATGTTTTTCTTCTTGATTAAACTTTGTGAGCATGTCATATGGTTGTTGTCTACCAAACTGGAATCCACCAGAAAACATCTGCAAGACCGCTACAGAATTTAAATGATCACACAGGCGTATTTAACAAAGATGTATTTAGACTAATATACAATTTTAATAATGTATTATTTAAAGACATATTGAGACATGATAGGACCAAATTATTTAATAAGTTTGTACTTCTATGGTTATAGAAAGCAAGAAAGCAGTGTTTGAGAAAATTTCTATAACTTTTTTGTTTAGCAGGAAGTGCGGACATAGGTATTCTTTTATGCAGCAGTGATGTGATCACCTTAACCCCATGCTCTTTAATACGGACTACACACCGCACACTGCAATTCACCAACATTATGAAAACCGACAAAGCTGTGCTGCAAAATGTAGTCAAGTACGATCCTTGTTTCAAGTAGGGCTGAAACTAACGATTATTTTTTAGAAATCGATTTAGTTGGCTGATTTTTTTTTTTCAAATCAATTGGAAGAAACCTAGTATTACAAAACAACCGCAGAACAAAAAAAAATATCAAATGTTTTTTATTCTAAACTTTCTATTTTTTTTTAAATATTTGAAAATTTTTATTAATGTTTTTAAATTTGTTTATATATTTTTATTAAATATTTTATTTTTTACTTTAAGGGGCTTCGGGGAAATATTAGGGGTCTGAACCTGGTTTCCAGCTGTCACAGCAGGCTGGGCGGTGTGGGAGGAGAGCTCAGCCTCCTACGACAGCAATGGCTATCTCCGCAGCCACACCGCTCTCCCGATCAGTGACAGGAAGCTGAGCGGTGCGGGGAGGAGAGACGCCGGCCACTCACAGCGCTCTCCTCCCGCAGCGCTCAGTCTTCTGTGACCGTTTCTCTTCTTCCCACTGAGAGAAAGAGCAACGCCCAGCGGGGAGGAGAGAAAAAACGGATGCACTGCTTTTTCGGACAGACCATGGCACTTTCGGCATTTTGCCAAAAGTGGCATTTTCGGTCAATATGTTTCGGCGACCGATAGAACGGTGCACCCCTAATAAAAATGCAACGCAATAGACTCAGGACCCTCCAGCGCAATAGACTCAGGACCCTCCAGCGCAACAGACCCAGGACCTCTAACACATTAATTTAACCATTTCATGAATGATTAAATATTAATACATATTAGTTATTTAAGGACTTATTATTTACTTTATTGATTAATACTATTATTCATTTAAGTGCTAATCCTTGTGTTATCTCAAACCAAAACTTAAATACAACGAAAATCTGTAAATTCAATCACCCAACAATAACGTGAATGTAAGAAAAACTGATCACAGCAAACACAATGTGATAAATATATTTCCTGCACAAAAGCAGTACAATGTTCTGTGAAGATATAACTTGCCAGCGGCTGTGAAGGAGTGGTGGAAACCTCTGAGACTTTCTTTCACTGTGCAGTGAGCAATATATATTCTCTTATATCATATTGACTTGTGGGGGTAGGTTTTTTGGACACAGTGGGTTTAACACTATTAGTTATATCTTAAAGTGACATTAAACCCTCAGATTTTTTAACATAAAACAATACTGTAATCCATGGTTGTTTCTCTCCTCTTTGCTGCTCTTCCTTTTAAATCTGTATCGGTTCTCATGCTGGGCAGAACTTCTGTTTTGCAGCAGACTGCCTTGTCTCTGGAATGGCTACATGGTGTCTGTGTGTACGTTTGCAACCTGAGCCAGCTCTACAAGAAGAGGCAGTCAGCTGCAAAGGGAAGTTCTCCCCAAGCATGAGAAGACATGATGATTTAAAAGGAAGAGAAACAAAGAGAAGGGAAACTACCGTGAATTACAGTAAGGCACACATTACAGTATTGTTTTCTGTTAAAAAATCTGAGTGTTTAATGTCACTTTAATGGAACATTGTGCTTTTGTCATATTTATCACATTCTGGCCTGTGATCCCAGTTTTTCTTATATTCACATTATTGTTGGTGATTGGACTTCTGTTTGTCTCATCTCCCAGATCTCTGGTCACATGCATTTAAGCTTAGTTTGAGATAACATATCGTACACACAGCTGCCCGTCTGGCACCACCCTCCCATCTCCGCTCCCGGCCTGGGGCAGCAGCATCGTCACCTTGCCCCCCACTGTTGCTCCACCCTGCTAAGTGCTCACACAGGCTCCCCACGCTCTGCTCAGTGCTTCTCATCATCCTGTGCCCTGGCCCGTGTGCCCCCAGTTCCCCAGCATCTCACCTGAGTGTTAGTATGCGGCTCCACCAGGATCTCCAAAGCACACACCGACGCGCTTCCAGCAGTGGTGTTGGCATGTCTGCCAGCAAAGAACACTTGGCGAGTCTAGCAGCGGTATCAACAGTGGTGGGGAAAAACGAGCACGAGGCGGGAAGGGTGTGAGGAGCTGCATACCCAACTTATCGACCGTCCAACTAATCAATAATGAAGATCATTGACAACGATCTTCATTATCGATCATGGTCTTTATCGATTAGTTGTTTCAGCCCTAGTTTCAATAAAGTTAAAGTAGAATTAAAGGCTCTGGTATGGCAGTCTAAACAAGAACCAAATCCAGTTACTATGAGATGCACTCCTAAAGTAAGCAAAAAATATGTCCTTTACCTTCCCCGCCCAAGCCAAATCCTCCTTTATTTGTTCTTCACTCCAGATCTGGTCCCAGACATGGTGTGAACATAGAAGAAAAATTGGTTTGAGGTGCACAGATCACCAAATCTCTGGAAGCCAACCTCTAGTTGATTGGATACTAATGTGGCCAAGAAGAGAAAATAAGGGTTTGTGTTGGCTTGACAGAGCGACAGATCCAATGAACCTCACATCAAAATTGATATATAAAATTAGAAAAATGTATTGGTTTGACAAAACAAATTGTTAAAAAGGAACATTTAGACAATGTAATTGAGATAAAAGAATTCGCCCCAATAGGGGAACCTCCTAATGACCCACTTGGAGTCCCACAGTAGGGTTCAAATGCAAAATGTAAATAGTGAATATAATACTTATGCTATTGAAGCTCTAAATATACACAAATACAAGGAGTGAACCCTCTAGTGAGACAACCCAAGATGGTAGATGTGTAGCTAAGACCGTAAGAGTCAAGCGATGCTGATGGGGCTCTACGCGTTTCGCGCTTCGTCTGGAGCACAGTGTTACACAGTGGGTGGCTGTAGACGGCCACACAAGCATCACAGTGGGTGGCTGTAGGGGGCCACACAGTTACATGGTGGGTGGCTGGAGACAGCCACACAAGCATCGGCGGTCCTCCGTTGGTGGAGTTTTTTTTACCACCAAGCTGCCCTATTAGCTTTATGGTTGTGGTGTCTCTACAAAACAAACTCCCCTCGTTTGGGTTGCTGTTTTAGGCGCCCCTGATGTGCTCTTACCATCTTCCATCTCGGAACTATTTCTGGATAAAATAGGGGAGTGGGCAACTTTATGGCAGATGCAGTTTAAGGTTGATAAATAAAGTTATGCACTTCGGGACAAAAAACACGCAAATGGGTTACACAATAATGGGCATGCCGCTAGGGAAGTCTGAAATGGAGAAAGATTTGGGGGTCACTGTAGACCATAAACTCAATAATAGATTACAATGCCAGGTTGCGTTAAGCAAAGCTAGTAGAGTTCTGTCCTGCATCAAGAAGGGAATGTCTTGCAGGGATAAGTCTATAATATTGCCACTCTACACATCACTGGTTCGGCCTCACCTGGTTGTCAAACCAATACATTTTCTAATTTTATAGATAATCAATTTTGATGTGAGGTTCATTGGATCTGTCGCTCTGTCAAGCCAACACAAACCCTTATTTTCTCTTCTTGGCCACATGGTGTGAACATAGCCTGAAAGCAAGGGTTGTGCTTTCCTGGAGCTGTTAGTGGCAGTAATCTCAGCTAAAAGGAAGCAATTGGAAATGTGGTGAGAAAACAGTGCATGCTTGGAACTGTGTCTAGGGTATCTTCCCAGTGTCATCCCTATTGACTTTATGTGTATACCCAATTCTGCACACCATTCCTATACTAACCTCCTTAATGCTGGACTCCAGGCACAAAACCTTAATTGAAATATATTCCTCAGTAGCCACAGAGGGTATACAGTAAATCCACTTTGTGTGCACCAAACACCTTTGCAATCCCACATATTACCATATAAAAATAACAGCATCATCATCACTGCTGCACATAACTTGTGCATAGAGCAGAGCTGTGAGAGGGACCCAGCAGGCCCCTCCTCCTACAGGCTGCCCTTTAACAGTCACCCTGCACATAGACAGGGGCGTATCTGCCGCGAGGCAAACAAGGCGTTTGCCTGGAGCGGCAGATTCGCTGAGGGCAGCGTTGCTGCCTTGCCTAGGGCAAAGCTGCACATCCCCCCCGGACTGACTCACCGATTCCCGCAGATGGCATCACCCACCTCTGTATAGTGCGCTCTCGCCCCCAGCGCCAGCACCACGACACAGAGCAGTAGCCGGTATCTAGCTCACAGGGCCGCTGTTGCTTGCGAGCCGTCACGTGACACGGAAGTCTTCCTCCTGTCATCGGAGAAAGATGGCGGCGCTGTGTGCTAGATACCGGCTGCTGCTCCGTGTCGTGGTGCTG
>NW_017308577.1:0-8345 GCF_000935625.1 Nanorana parkeri | reverse complement strand
GGGGGGGGATGTGCAGTCCACGAATCGGCGGGTCAGTCCCGGGGGGGGAGGGCGGCGTTGCTGCCTTGCCTAGGGCAGCAGCAAAGGTAAATACACCGCTGCACATAGCAGCATATGCTCTACCTACCTTCTACAAAGCATCCCGGAAACCCTTAAAACCCAGGGTGGTCTTTAAATGCAAAATACCAACCAGCTTCCTGGTCACTTTCTCTGGCATACCCACCTTTATGCACTTTAAACTTGAAAATCACTTAAACATTATTTAACCTGTAAACTCGGTCCCCCATCCGAGCTATCTTCTGGTATTTGAATTTTAATCACATTCAATTAACAACTCAATTTGTCTTCTGATATACAATATCCTGATCTTGTAAACAACTTTGCTTACCCTCCAGTTATTGATTCCTATTTGTGTGCTACCAACCCTAACCTTCTGTCAGTACTCCTAATCTGCATATTTGTATCCAGGCCAAGGACTTACAAAGCTGTGAAGCCAAAAGTCCAGTATGATAACCAGGTATCATTTTCAGGAGTGTCAGCAGTGTCTCTCATGATGAATTTCCTTTAAAGTTTTTGATAAGCAAGATCTAAACAGGTCCCAAACCCAGTAATTATGTGATGCACAAGCCTCCCGAGATAACAAACAAAACAAAACTTCCTTTAACTTCGCTGAGTGAGTTTCAACCTCTTTCATTTATGCCTCACATGCTACCCCTTCCAGACACTGCAGCTTAGAGTGGGAGGGTTTCAGCAGCAGATGCAGTCAGGCCAGAAAGCAGTGGTAAGGCCCTAATGTGGCCAGCTGCAGAATGGCAAACTTCAGGCTTGTAAATCTGCAGTGACAATGCTGATACCTACACCCACTGCAATGTTTTCTTATCTCAATGTAGTGCAAGCAGGCACAGCCTACATGAGGGTGACAACGCTGCTCTCAATTCAGAAATAGTTCACCAGCACTGTAATTCCATAAGGTGGCAGAACCAACAGGTGTTTGAGAGACTATGCAAGGGGACTAAGGGAAAACTGGAAAGGGTGACAAACACTCGAGATTGGCTGCAGTCACTGTTCAGTTGAGAATTTGCAGACCAGCTTCTTCGACAAAAGTCTATTGGTAAAATAGACCAATAGCTGAATGCTATCACCACTGCAGATGTCTACCCCATGCCCAGGATTGAGGAGTTGTTGGATAAGCTGGCAGCTGCCCACTATCTAACAATCATGGACCTGAGCCGGGGGTACTGGCAAATTCCTCTCGCACCTGAGGCTCGTTCATCACCCTATCCGGATTATTTGAGTTTACTGTAATGCCATGTGGGATGAAGAATGCCCCAGCCACATTCCAGAGGGTTATGAATGACCTACTGGAAGGGCTGGAGATCTTTGCCGTAGCCTACCTGGATGACATTGCGGTGTTCAGTCCCACTTGGGAAGAATACCTGGTGCACCTGTCACAAGTCCTGGTGTTAGGATCCAGAGCGCCTCCAGGTGGCGCTGGAGTTGAGCCCTGCAGTTCCTGTGCTCACCTGCAGGTGTCTCCAGGCAGTCAGGAACTGTTGGGCACCAGACCACCACTGGGTGGTACTGGAACCTGCAACTCCAGTGCTCACCTGCAGGTGTCTCCCAGCTGCCGGCACTTAGCCATCACCTGGCGATTCCTGGGAGGGTACTTAAACCATCCCTGCAGTCAGGACGATGGCTCAGTCCTGTTTCCTGTGAGTCCTGTTACCAGTCCTGAACCCCGTTTGCAGTCCTGTTTCCTGCGAGTCCTGAACCCCGTTTGCAGTCCTGTGTATCCTGAGTCCCAAGTCCTGTCACCTGATTATAGACCCAAGTCCTGATACCTGCTTGTAGTCCTGTTATTGTTACCTGCATTATGCCATTTGCTCCTGTTATATGTTGTAGGTGTTGGTGGTTATATTTAGTTGGCGTCACGTTAATTATTCATGTTTGCTTTTGGTTGTTTTATTTGGTTGTGCTGTTTACATTAAACTGGATATAACACATGTGCCTTGTCCAGTGTGGTCATACGTGTTTGGTCTTCCCGTGTAGGTACCTGCATGCGGTGCAGGGACACCTGTGCACGGTACCGTGACACCTGGACAAGTTGACGGTGGCCAATCTGACAGTCAAACCCGGTAAATGTCAGGCATGACCGAAGTCCAGTACTTGGGATACCGGGTAGGAGGAGGCACTCTGAAGCCTGAGACTGGGAAGGTGGAGGCCATCATGGCCTGGCCTACCCCACAAAGAAACAAGTTATGTCATTTTTGGGCACAGCTGGCTACTATATGAAGTTTGTTTGTAACTACAGCAGCCTAGCTAAGCCCCTAACTGACTTAAAAAAAGAAGCTGCCCAAGGTGGTGTTGTGGAATCCAGAATGCGAGAGGGCATTTCAGGCCTTGGAGGCGCTGTCCAGCGCTCCTGTACTACAGGCCCCGGATTTCACCCGCCGGTTTCTTGTACAAACCGACGCATCCACATATGGTCTGGGCGCAGTTTTGAGTCAGGTAGACCAGGCGGGAGAGGAACATCCCATCCTCTACCTGAGCAGGAAGCTACTTCCACGAGAGGTAAGCGTATGCCACTATTGAAAAGGAGTGTCTTGCGATCGTGTGGGCATTACAGAAGTCACAGCATTACCTGTACGGAAGTACCTTTACTGTCATTACCGATCACAATCCACTCTGGTTATCCCTTCTGAGAATGGCAAACTGCTACGCTGGAGTTTAATTCTCCAACAGTATAATTTTACCATTCAGCACAAAAAGGGCAGTTCCCACGGCAATGCGGATGGATTGTCACGGCAAGGTGGCGTTCAAAAGGAATTTGCGATTCCTTCTGATGCCACCACATAGGGGGGAGGTGTGACGATAAGGGGGTCTGAGTCTGAATATTAAAAAATAGAATTATTTTGCTCCCCCAAGTAAGAACACATGCAGGCCTTCATTTAGCATTTGCCAGGTCCCTCCACATTCCACAGACCAGAAATCTGCTATCTGGCTGTGATCTTTTATTGCCTTTTATAGCTTAATTTTACCATTCAGCACAAAAAGGGCAGTTCCCACGGCAATGCGGATGGATTGTCACGGCAAGGTGGCGTTCAAAAGGAATTTGCGATTCCTTCTGATGCCACCACATAGGGGGGAGGTGTGACGATAAGGGGGTCTGAGTCTGAATATTAAAAAATAGAATTATTTTGCTCCCCCAAGTAAGAACACATGCAGGCCTTCATTTAGCATTTGCCAGGTCCCTCCACATTCCACAGACCAGAAATCTGCTATCTGGCTGTGATCTTTTATTGCCTTTTATAGCTGTCCCTAATTAAAGGCATGGCACCAAGCACTCATCTATTACGAGTGGACAAGTTAAAATTAACAAGCAGGTCTGCTAGAGAAGTGGCCCCCACTTTCACCCAAAAGTCATAAACCTAAGTATAAAATCAAGCTACATTTATTCATTTGGAATTGGGCGGGGATAGAGTAAAATAAAGGTTCATCCTCCGTCTGCTTTTCCTCCCCAGCCCTGCCCTAGGGGCCGGCTCCGGGACACCCTCCAAAAGGGGCTTATAAAATATTCTGTCTAGGTGACTAGAGTGGGCTCTTGGTTTTTAAAACATCGAGGAACTAGAAGACTTAACATCGCAGAAGAGTTCCCCTTTAATCTTTGGATATTATCTGCTGGAAGCCTGCTTGAAGAAGAGCCCTGCAGACTTCCACTTTGCTTATTAAACTCTGAACTCTGTCAGAACTCACAATTCCAGGACTGTTGAGTATTCCCTTTTATTTTGCTGTTGATATATATTTTGTCTCTTTATTAAATCTTTTTCGGTATATTTTCTGCACCGTTTCTTTTATAAAAGGACGATCTTAAAAACGTTAAGCTTATCTCTACAATCTGAATACGAACTTAAAGTATCCTTGCCTCTGTGGAGAGCGCTACTGTATAGTGAATCCTGTCATATTCCTGTCTGAGAGGACAGCGGTATCACAGGCATTGTTATGGTATTTTGAATTGTCGCAGCATTTGCTTGGCACGGTCTGTGTTTCCGTTACAATAAAATACATGGTGGCAGTGAACGTTTCTGGGTAAAGGGTTAACTGCGGAGTTAACCAACCCTTGTGACGATAGCTCTGTCTGCTGGCCTGAGATTGTGTCCTGCGTGCTGGGAAATCTCTGCACAGGGTGAGGCTGAGAGTGCTATAGCCACGTCCTTGTGACGCTCACGCTCGGTTCAGACGTGTGTATGGTCACGTGGGATTGACGTACAGCGGGTCTGGGCCGGGCGTACGTCACAGTCAGCACGACTCAAAATTCAAGCAGTGTGACCAGCTTCAGTGCAGATGCACTTATAAATAGGGCAGGCAGAGGGCAAAGGACTAGTCCCTAGTATTGTTTTTAATATGCTCAGCACTTACTTTATCCAATAAAGAAGGCAAATACGGTTTCATAAGAGCTGCACATTAATGGACGGGAGGTGGAATAAGCAGGAAGAGGTGGAGAATGAAAGCTATCCCTGGTGGAGACTTAAGTGCAGTTTCATTACATTCAGGAGTCAAACAAGTCCTGATGAGCGTGCTTTTTTGTTAATGTTGCGCTCACCCCCCAATGGAGCTGCCAGAATAACCCGGATCACCACTAGTTGTCTAGGGGATTTGGTCTTCAGCTGCCCAATGAGCATATAACCACCCTCGTCTAGTGCCCACAAAGCTGATATCCACTCCAGTAATACAATGCTGAATAACTTTTGTTAACATATTTATACCGGGGAGAGAGGGTATAGGGATCCTAGACATCCAGGGTGTAACAGACAGACATAAATTTCAAACTCACCGGACTCTTTTTAGCATCTCAGTGTAGATCCATTTGTAGCTCATTGAATTGGAATTTAAGTAACAGATGAGCAGGGAATAAGCACAGATCCTCAGCAGGAGAGACACCAGACTTGCTCCTGAGGTCCAATGTGTTCCAGGCATCTTCAGCAGCCATAATCTTCCCTTGTTCTCTTCCTCTAACAGCACAGGCCTCCTCCATAATCAAGGCCCTACGAAACTCTTCCGGCACCCTTGCCTCTGCCTACCCCCAGGCCTCAGGCCTAGCCCAGGGGGTGGCTGGACAGCATCCAGTCATGTGCTAATCCATGGCTGGTCCTGAACTAGTCTGAGCACATGGCAATTCCCTCCAGTATATGTACCCTATCCCAGCATGCAACACTGGTTGAGAAAAACCCAGTGATTGGCTGCTGTACAGTTACAATGTCCCTCATTGGCCGTTCCACAATACACTCCACCCATGTGGGCACAGTCAATGCCAGACACCTGGAATTAACTAGATAAATGCCAACTATATGCCAGTCAGGCTGACTATAGCCCTGACAATCACTACATTTCTAGTAACCACCTCACAAAAGGTGATGGGGACTACATTACAGGTAGCAAAGAGGTGTTTTAAATCACTGAAAAAAGGATTTATATTGAGAGAACGTGGAGAGTAAGGGAATCACAACAAGAAGCACAGTGGGAGTGGACGTGTAGAGGAATTTAAAAGTATGTATAATCTGCACTATTTAAATTGTGTATTGTTTAACAACTTAGCCTCTGAAGCATTTTTTTAAATTTTTGCACGTGCATGTTAACTACTTCAAGACCAGGTGTTTAGACCCCCTTCCTGCCCAGGCCATTTTTCAGTATTCAGCGCTGCGGTATTTGGACTGACGTTTATTCCGTCATGCAACGCTGTACTGAAATTAATTTTATACCATTTTTTGGGGACAGATAGGGCTTTCTTTTGGTGGTATCTTTTGGTGGTATTTAAACACCACTGGGGTTTTTATTTTTTACTATAATTAGGAAAAATTACAGAAAATTTTGGGGGAAAAAAAAGTATTTTTAACATTATGTTCGGAAACATTGTATTATACAACACTTCCGCATTCTTGCAGAGGAGAGGGGACCGGAGGGAGCTCGTGTACCGAGCTCTCTGATCCCCTGTGTCACAGGCACCATGCTGATCCCGGGCTCGCACAGGGCAGCGGCACGCGCGGGGGGGCGTGTCTGAGCGGACGCCCACTGAGATCTAGAGAGCTCGGGCCGGCCCGGAGGTGGTTAAAATCTAAAAAAATTTTGTTAGAAAACTGCTTAAACCCCCCCTCCAAATTATTTAATTTTTTTCACAAAGCAGAGGCCTTGTAGAAAAAAAAAAATGCTAGTTTTTTGTAAGCTGCACGATATTTGCACAGATGTTTATCAAATCAATATTTTTAGGAAAAAATACAAAGTAATTTTAGTGCACACAAACAGAATATGGTACTTAAAAAAGAACTCCAGGAAGAATAAAACTTAACCCTTGCAGTGGGGCAACCTGTTTACGTCTAGGGTCTGAAATAACAAAGATATACTCACCCAAACCTTTATTTCATCATCTGCATGATTTTTAGTTACAAAAATGAAACGAAAACAAAGTAATAGAGAAGTTAATGTAATAGAAATGAAAATGCAGAAAATTTTAGTTGCTAAACGAAAAAAATTGGAGGGACTATTGCATTTGGACTTTCGGTTCCCTGAGTACTGTAGTAGGGAGACATGCGCAACTGAATAATAACCTACTGATCTACCCAGCGGGATACCACATAGCCAACACTTGCTGCACAAACTGTACAGACATGTCAACATCGGGGAGAAAGAAGAGAAGATGCATGATTGCAACAATCATAAGTCATAACATGTTATTGGAGGTTTACTCCAGGAATATATAATGAGTTTGGAAATTCTAGAGAGTTGCTTAAAATAATGCATTACACTTTAAATAAGGGGTCTCAAAGTCAACTCACTCGGGGACGAAACAAATGTATTTCTCTCATGGGGGCCGCTTGCCAAATATCATACTTCAAAATTCAAGTTAGCTATATCCAGTATGGTACTATAGACACCAATACACACACAATGAGGCCCTATATCTGTAAGTTTAGGTGCAATTAGGGATTTCTGCATCAGGGAACTTGTGTTTTCCTGCAGCAGGAATAAATACACTTAGGGCTGCAGCTAACAATTATTTTCATAATCGGTTAGCCAATTATTAAATAGAATAAAAATAATAATATCGTCATTTATTTAAAAAAATATTCAAATACAGCCTTACAGACAAAGTTTACTTCAGAATAAAACGGTATGCACATTTTTTTATATCGCACTGCAGTGGAACGCAGGGCATTGCAGTACTGCGCGTTCCTGTGCCGGCGATCACACTGCGGACGGGAGGTGCATTTGGGATCCATTGAAATGAATTGCATCACAATGCACCTCCTGCAGCAAAATTTGGAGCTGGGAGATTTCTAAGCAAACTGGGAGTGAAGAAATATCCATTCCTGGGTCCGGGCTTTAGTGGTGACCAGCACCAAATGATGGTGCACCTGTGCACAGCGCTTATGAGGAGGATGGTGGGTCAGGTTCAAGGCTCCACCTGGGTGACAGAGGAGGTCTCTGCAGGAGTCAGGAGGGCTCCACCCTGGGACCAGTCTGTGGCTGGCAGACTGAGTGCGTCACCTGTGTGGTGAAAAGTGTTGGGTAAACACACAACCTAAAGTCAGGGGACTTTGAAAGTGCTATTTTGATGAAGAAAGAAAACTGTACTTGTGTTTGAAACCCTGCGAGGGTAAACCTGTGTGGACTTTTGAGTTGGATTCAATAAAAGTGGGCAAGGAAGCCCTTAAAATAAGTCATACGCAAGTGGATTGTCCTTAATGCGCTACCCTTGGAAGCTAAATCTCACAAATATATATCTTGAAAAAATTGGTGGTGTCTCACCAGTCAGTCAAAAATGTCACCAGTCAGCATGACCGGACTATAGCCTTGCAATATATGTTAAAAAATTTTGGGGACAGATAGAGGTTTCTTTTGTGACCCCACGGGGTTTTTTTTTTTTACTATATAATGAAAAAAGTACCATAAATATATTTTAAAAAAAAAGTTTCCCTATGTTATAAAACATTTATTCTTACCCATATTTTTAATAAAACATAAAAGTCGGGGTCACGTCGGGTAAATAGACACCAAACATGTCAAGCCTTAAAACTGCGTGCGCAAAATTCAAGCCTTAAAACTGCGTGCGCAAAAAACGCCCATACGCGACGATTAAAATGCTTTTACTGCTCATCAGTTTAGTGTTATCAGTGATTAATGTCTCTAGAATTATTGCTCTCATTGCGACATTTGCGGCGATATGTAACATGCGGCACAATAGGCGCAATCGTCGTTTTTGCACGTAGGCGCACCCGACGCATATCTACATGTGTATATGGGGGCGGGGACAAAAAATGTTTTCTTTTTTAATTTTTTTTTTTTGCTTCTTT
>NW_017308576.1:173663-174641 GCF_000935625.1 Nanorana parkeri | reverse complement strand
CCCCTGCCATGCCCCAACTATGGGGATCATTAGGAATTTAGATGCCAAAACTGATTGGTAAACTCAGAATAGTTTTTTTCGCCATTTCTTTTCCTTCATTTTGGCTTTGCGAAACAAGATAATGAAGAGATAAGATGAAGGTTTTGGTGCAGAATCCTGTCATAGATTTCTGGACACCAAACCGAAAAAAAAGGGACAACTGAGGAGGAAAGGGGGACAGAAGGGTTTGGCTCCGGGTGAGGGACAGTTGGGAGGTATCTAGTGTACGTAGGCGTTAGTTTTGTGACTGGTCCCCAGATTAAAAACTGTTACTGTGTGTACACAGGCCGCTCCTTAGTTGGTTCATCTCAATGATGCTGAAGGTCAGAGTCACTATAAATACACAGCCGCTGCTGAAAGAGACATCTCCCCGCATGCTTTTCATGTCCCTGGAGGGATTTCTATACCACCAACTGAACTGGCAGTGATATGTCAGGTGACCGCAGTACCTAACTGTCTGCAGCCAGTGGTCAGGACCTACCCCCTTACCCCTGTAGTGTTGAAGCACACACACCTCCTATAGGGAAGACATGATGGCTCTAAGCTACATCTACATGTCACGGGGGGCACTATAGGAAAGGTAAGTGTGCTTCAGCCCTGGGTGCTCCCTTGTGCTTTGGGAATACATGTGCACTGGAATGTCTGAGAGAATCCTGGGTAGCTGTAACCCAACAGGGAATATTAACCCCTTGCCGTCCGCCCTAGCGGGTGTGCGCGGGCAGAATCCCGCCGGGAATCTGTACAGCTGTTACACATACCGTGTTTCCCCGAAAATAAGACACTGTCTTTTTTTTTTTTTGCACGAAATAAGACACTAGGTCTTATTTTCGGGGGATGTCTTACCTGGCTGGGGGAGGAGTGGACGAGGTCCCGGAAGGCGGCGTGCTGTTGCCGGTCCCGGCGGATGTCGCTTCCATTGTGCGTGCGTGAGCTGCGGGC
>NW_017308576.1:156749-173541 GCF_000935625.1 Nanorana parkeri | reverse complement strand
CTGGTGTGTGGGCGGGCGTGTGGGCGGGGCGGGAGCTGCGGCCGGTCTTTACACAGTTTATGTGCAGCTACCCCGGAAGTAAGACCTAGCGGATTTCTGTAATATAAGACCTACCACCGAACTAGGTCTTATTTTCGGGGTAGGTCTTACTTTCGGGGAAACACGGTACAAGCGATCGGCGGCTCTATAACCCAACAATGACAAACCACCGGTACAAATAGCCCGGAGTCTGGTCACATAAATTATAGATGACCAGACTGCATTTCTGCAAATCATAAAAAACCCGAGTCTAGGATGTTTCTATGACAACCAATATATATATATAATGGTATAGGTACATAGTAGTAAAGCCAAAGTTCAAACACCGACGCAACAGTCTTACACCAGCGCTCTCAGTGGAAAACGATATTTGTTCTCACTATGCTCCTCTCTTATCTGTTCCTTCCCCTCCTCACAGGTTCCCTACTCTTCTCCTCCTCTCATTCGTCTCTCTCCGTTCTTTCTCTTCACCTTTTATATTTTTCTCCTCCCTTCCTCACCACCACCATACTTTCCCCTCCACTCCTCTCTCAATTTTATCTCCTTTGATATCTCTCCTCTAATCTTTCTATTCTCCCTTCCTCACCACTACCCTACTTTCTCCTCCGCTGCTCTCCTCTCGCTCTCCCCTGCACTGCTCTCCTCTTCTTTCTGTTTCTTTCTCCTTCCTTGCCACTATGTAACTCTCCCCTCCACTCCTCTTCTCAAACTGCTCTCCTAATCTTTTTCCTCCAATTATATCTCTCCTCTAATATTTTTGTTCTCTTTTACTAACCACTACCCTACTCTACCCATTCTTCTCCCCTCCGTTGTTCTTCTCTCACTCGCCTCTTTCTTTCTCTTCAGTGGCGGAACTATCTCCATAGCGACCCAGGCGGCCGGTATGGGGGACCAGGGCACAGGGGGGGGGGCTGGCCAGGACGAGGAACAAAGGGGTCCCCCTGATGCTGTGTGGGCCGTCTGGGTCATTACGGCATTGCAGGCTGCTGGCTGTCACTGGTGGCTGTGAGGAGGATCGCGCCGCTGTCCAGATCACTGACAACCTGTGGAGAAACTGAAAATCTTACAGAAAATCTAAAACAGTATTTTTGTGACATTTCGTTGCAATTTCGTTGCATAGTCTAACGGTGCGAGTGGTTGAATCTGGATAGTTATGTGATGTGTATAATAAAAATAATCAATTTAATCATTTTTCGGTTACCCAGCTTCTTCAGCAACAACTGAGTCCACAACAAGGACTACAATGTCAGTTACAGAGCCTACAATTGTAGCAATGACTGAGAACACAACTTTGTCTACAACTTCAACTAACACTCCAGCTGACTCAACAACAGAATTAACAAGTGAACTGAAACCTTCCATCACAACCAAGTCCTCATTAACTACTGAGTCTTCAACCTCATCTTTGTCTGACTCCATATCTACAACTGAAGATACTATATTAACAACCAATCCTACAACGTCCAACACAGATCAACTCACAACAACGTCCAACACAGATCAACTCACAACAACGTCCAACACAGATCAACTCACAACAACGTCTAAGTTAATATCTTCAACTGCAACTGAACTAAGATCACTCACCACAATCGCAGATGAATCCCTATTAAAAACAGAAACTGGTACATCGATAGGTGAGCCTTCTATATCTTTAGCAGCAACAACGTCAACTGCAACTTTACCCAGAACTGACCTCACCGCAACAGCCAAGACTGGAACCTCCACAATACCTGATTCCATACTAACAACGGAGTCTACAATTATCCCCACCACTGATTCCACAACTTTACCCACAACTGACTCTGCAACTTTACCCACATCCGAGTCCTCAAGTATCCCCGCAACTGATTCTGTAACTTCAACCAGAACTGAGTCTACAATTATCCCCACCACTGATTCCACAACTTTACTCACAACTGAGTGTGAAACTTTAGCCACATCTGATTCCTCCAGTGTCACCGCAACTGACTCTGCAACTTTAACCAGAACTGAGTCTGCAACTAATCCCACCACTGATTCCACCATAGATTCCACAACTTTACTCACAACTGAGTCTGAAACTATACCCACATCCGAGTCCTCAAGTATCCCCACAACTGATTGTGTAACTTCAACCAGAACTGAGTCTACAATTATCCCCACCACTGATTCCACAACTTTACTCACAACTGAGTGTGAAACATTAGCCACATCTGATTCCTCCAGTGTCACCGCAACTGACTCTGCAACTTTAACCAGAACTGAGTCTGCAACTAATCCCACCACTGATTCCACCATAGATTCCACAACTTTACTCACAACTGAGTCTGAAACGATACCCACATCCGAGTCCTCAAGTATCCCCGCAACTGATTCTGTAACTTCAACCAGAACTGAGTCTACAATTATCCCCACCACTGATTCCACAACTTTACTCACAACTGAGTGTGAAACTTTAGCCACATCTGATTCCTCCAGTGTCACCGCAACTGACTCTGCAACTTTAACCAGAACTGAGTCTGCAACTAATCCCACCACTGATTCCACCATAGATTCCACAACTTTCCTCACAACTGAGTCTGAAACTATACCCACATCCGAGTCCTCAAGTATCCCCGCAACTGATTCTGTAACTTCAACCAGAACTGAGTCTACAATTATCCCCACCACTGATTCCACAACTTTACTCACAACTGAGTGTGAAACTTTAGCCACATCTGATTCCTCCAGTGTCACCGCAACTGACTCTGCAACTTTAACCAGAACTGAGTCTGCAACTAATCCCACCACTGATTCCACCATAGATTCCACAACTTTACTCACAACTGAGTCTGAAACTATACCCACATCCGAGTCCTCAAGTATCCCCACAACTGATTGTGTAACTTCAACCAGAACTGAGTCTACAATTATCCCCACCACTGATTCCACAACTTTACTCACAACTGAGTGTGAAACATTAGCCACATCTGATTCCTCCAGTGTCACCGCAACTGACTCTGCAACTTTAACCAGAACTGAGTCTGCAACTAATCCCACCACTGATTCCACCATAGATTCCACAACTTTACTCACAACTGAGTCTGAAACGATACCCACATCCGAGTCCTCAAGTATCCCCACAACTGATTGTGTAACTTCAACCAGAACTGAGTCTACAATTATCCCCACCACTGATTCCACAACTTTACTCACAACTGAGTGTGAAACATTAGCCACATCTGATTCCTCCAGTGTCACCGCAACTGACTCTGCAACTTTAACCAGAACTGAGTCTGCAACTAATCCCACCACTGATTCCACCATAGATTCCACAACTTTACTCACAACTGAGTCTGAAACGATACCCACATCCGAGTCCTCAAGTATCCCCACAACTGATTCTGTAACTTCAACCAGAACTGAGTATGCAACTATCTCCACTACTGATTCCACAACTTTACTCACAACTGAGTCTGAAACGATACCCACATCCGAGTCCTCAAGTATCCCCACAACTGATTCTGTAACTTCAACCAGAACTGAGTATGCAACTATCTCCACTACTGATTCCACAACTTTACTCACAACTGAGTGTGAAACTTTACCCACATCTGATTCATCAAGTGTCCCCGCAACTGACTCTGCAACTTTAGCCAGAACTGCAACTAATCCCACCACTGATTCCACCATAGATTCCACAACTTTACTCACAACTGAGTCTGAAACTATACCCACATCCAAGTCCTCAAGTATCCCCGCAACAGATTCTGTAACTTCAACCAGAACTGAGTCTGCATCTATCTCCACTATTGATTCCACAACTTTACTCACAACTGAGTGTGAAACTTTAGCCACATCTGATTCCTCCAGTGTCACCGCAACTGACTCTGCAACTTTAACCAGAACTGAGTCTGCAACTAATCCCACCACTGATTCCACAACTTTACCCACAACTGAGTCTGAAACTTTACCCACATTCGAGTCCTCAAGTGTCCCCGCAGCTGATTCTGTAACTTCAACCACAATTGAGTCCACAGCTATCCCCAGAACTGACTCTGCAATTTTAACCACAACAGAGTCTGCAACTAATCCCACCACTGATTCCACAACTTTACCCACAACTGAGTCTGAAACTTTACCCACATTCGAGTCCTCAAGTGTCCCCGCAGCTGATTCTGTAACTTCAACCACAATTGAGTCCACAGCTATCCCCAGAACTGACTCTGCAATTTTAACCACAACAGAGTCTGCAACTAATCCCACCACTGATTCCACAACTTTACCCACAACTGAGTCTGAAACTTTACCCACATTCGAGTCCTCAAGTGTCCCCGCAGCTGATTCTGTAACTTCAACCACAATTGAGTCCACAGCTATCCCCAGAACTGACTCTGCAACTTTAACCAAAACTGCATCTGCAACTAATCTCACCACTGATTCCACAACTCTACCCACATCTGAGTCCTCAAGTATCCCTGCGACTGATTCTGTAACTTCAACCACAACTGCAACTCTGCCCACAACTCAGTCCATAAGTTCACTCACAACTGAGTCTAAAACTTTACCCACAAATGAGTCTGCTGCTGTAATCACAACTGAGTCCACAATTATCCCTACACCTAACTCTGCAACTTTACTTACTACTAACTCCGTAACTTCAAACACAATTGACTCTTCAACTTTAACCACAACAAAGTATGTGACTGTCCACACAACTGATTCCACAACTTTACTCACAACTAAGTCTGAAACTTTAGCCACAATTGAGTCTGCAACTGTCCCTACAACTGTACCACAACAAGCCATAATTACTCCCACAACAGAGTCCACAACTGTAACCACAACTGAGCCTTCAAATTCAACGGAATCTGCAACTCTGCCCACAACTGACTCCACAATCATGCCTACAAGTGAGTCTGCAACTATCCCCACAACTTTACCACAACAGTCCATAACTACTCCCACAACAGAGTCCAAAACTGTAACTTCAACTGAGTCCTCAACATTTACCACAATTGAGTTTGCAACTCTCCCCACAACTTTAACCACAACTGAGTCTTCAACTGAATCTGCAACTCTGCCCACAAATGACGCCACAATGATGCCTACAAGTGAGTCTGCAATTTTAACCTCAGCCAAGTCCACAGCTTTACCTACAACTGATTCTGCAATTCTACTTACAACTAAGTCCACAGCTTCAATCACAATTGAGCCTGCAACTATCCCTACAACTGAACCCAGAGGTTCAACCACAACTGAATCTGCAAGTTTAATCACAATTGAGTCCTCAACATTAACCACAACTGAGTCTTCGAATTCAACCACAATTATCACCACAACAGAGCCAGTGACTGTCCTCACAACTCCAACCACAACTGAGTTTATCCCTTTAAGTACAACTGCATCTGCAACTATTCCCACAACTGATTCCACAACTTTACTCACAACTAAGTCTGAAACTTTAACCACAATTGAGTCTTCAACTTCAACTGAATCTGCAACTCTGCCCACAACTGACTCCACAATGATGCCTACAAGCAAGTCTGCAACTTTAACCCAAGCCAAGTCCACAGCTTTACCCACAGTGGAGTCTGAAACTTTAACCACAACTGATTCTGCAACTTTACTTACAACTAAGTCCACAGCTTCAATCACAACTGAGTCCACAACAGTCCCCACAACTGAATCCAGAGGTTCAACCACAACTGAGTCTTCAACTTTACTCACAACTTCAACCACACAGTCCATAACTTCAACCACACTTTATTCTGCAACTATCCCCTCAACTCAACAGTCCTCAACATTTACCACAACTGAGTCTTCAAATTCAACCACAACTGG
The DNA here is from genome assembly GCF_000935625.1 of Nanorana parkeri. Lineage (NCBI taxonomy): Eukaryota > Metazoa > Chordata > Amphibia > Anura > Dicroglossidae > Nanorana > Nanorana parkeri. Next base: position 167,697 of record NW_017308576.1, on the reverse strand, counting down.
ATCCACAATTATCCCCACAACAGAGTCTGTGACTGTCCCCACAACTTTAACACAACAGTCCATAATTACTCCCACAATAGAGTCTAAAACTTTAACTACAACTGAGCCTGCAACTCTCCACACAAGTGAGTTTGTCACCTTAAGTACAACTGCATTTGCAAATATTCCCACAACTGATTCCACAACTTTACTCAGAACTAAGTCCAAAACGTCAACCACAATTGAGTCCTCAACGTCAACCGAATCTGCAACTCTGCCCACAACTGACTCCACAAGGATGACTACAAGTGAGTCTGCAACTGTAATCCCAGCCAAGTCCACAACTTTACCCACAACGGAGTCAGAAACTATCCCCACAACTAAGTCTGAAACGTTAACCACAATTAATTCTGCAACTTTACATACAACTAAGTCCACAGCTTCAATCACAATTGAGTCCACAGCTATCCCCACAACTAAATCCAGAGGTTCAACCACAACTGAGACTGCAACTTTACTCACAACTATCCCCACAACTTTACCCACAACCGAGTCTTCAACTTCAACTGAATCTGCAACTCTGCCCACAACTGACTCCACAATTATGCCTACAAGTGAGTCTGCAACTTTAACCTCAGCCAAGTCCACAGCTTTACCCTCAACAGAGTCTGAAACTTTACCCACAACTGATTCTGCAACTTTACTTACAACTAAGTCCACAACTTCAATCACAACTGAGTCCACAACTATCCCCCCAAGTGAATCCAGAGGTTCAACCATAACTGAGTCTGCAGCTATCCCCACAACTGAATCTGCAAGTTTAATCACAACTGAGTCTTCAAATTCAACCACAACTGGGTCCCCATTTTTCCCCACAATAGAGTCTGTGACTGTCCCCACAACTTTACCACAACAGTCTATAATTACTCCCACAACAGAGTCCAAAACTTTAACTGCAACTGAGCCCGCCACTCCAACCACAATTGAGTCTGCAACTCTCCCCAAAACTAAGTTCGTCACTTTAAGTACAACTGCATCTGCAACTCTGCCCACAACTGATTCCACAACTTTACTCATAACTAAGTCTGAAACTTCAACCACAATTGAGTCCACAACTATCCACACAACTTTAACCTCAACGGAATCTTCAACTGCAACTAAATCTACAACTCTGCCCACAAATGACTCCACAATGATGCCTACAAGTGAGTCTGCAACTTTAACTCAAGCCAAGTCCACAGCTTTACCTACAACGGAGTCTGAAGCTTTAACCACAACTGATTCTGCAACTTTACTTACAACTAAGTCCACAGCTTCAATCACAACTGAGTCCACAACTATCCCCACAACTAAATCCACAGGTTTAACCACAACTGAATCTGCAACTTTACCCACAACTGAGTCTTCAAATTCAACCACAACTGGATCCACAATTGTCCCCATAACAGAGTCTGTGACTGTCCCCACAACTTTAACACAAGAGTCCATAACTATCCCCACAACAGAGTTCAAAACTGTATCTAGAACTGAGCCTGCAACTCTCCCCACAACTGAGTTTGTCACTTTAAGTACAACTGCATCTACAAATATTCCCACAACTGATTCAACAACTTTACTCAGAACTAAGTCTGAAGTTTTAACTACAACTGAATCTTCAACTTCAACTGAATCTGCAACTCTGCTTACAACTGACTCCACAATGATGCCTACAAGTGAGTCTGCAACTTTAACCCCAGCCAAGTCCACAGCTTTACCTACAACTGAGTCCACAGCTTCAATCATTGACTCTGCAACTATACCCCCAACTGAGTCCACAGCTTCAATCACAATTGACTCTGCAACTATCCTAACAACTGAATCCACAGGTTCAACCACAACTGAGTCTGCAACTTTAACCACAACTGAGTCGGCAACTATCCCCCGAGCTGAGTCCTCAACGTTTACCACAACTGAATCTTCAAATTCAACCACAACTGGGTCCACAATTATCCCCACAACAGAGTCTGTGACTGTCCCCACAACTGAATTGGAAACTTTAACCACAACTAAGTCTGCAACTATCCCCACAATTGATTCCACAACTTTACTCACAACTAAATCTGAAACTTTAACCACAATTGAGTCCACAACTTTACCACAACAGTCCATAATTACTCCCACAACAGAGTCCAAATCTATAACTACAGCTGAGCCTGCAACTACCCCCACAACTGAGTTTGTCACTGTAAGTACAACTGCATCTGCAACTATTCCCACAACTGATTCCACAACTTTACTCACAACTAAGTCCAAAACTTCAACCACAATTGAGTCCGCAACTTCAACCGGATCTGCAACTCTGCCCACAACTGACTCCACAATGTTGCCTACAACTGAGTCTGCAACTGTAACCACAACTGATTCAACAACTTTACTTACAACTACGTCCACAGCTTCAACCACAACAGTCCCCACAACTGAATCCAGAGGTTCAACCACAACTGAGTCTTCAACTTTTATCACAACTGGGTTCACAATGATTCCCACAAGAGAGTCTGTGACTGTCCACACAATTTTAACACAACAGTCCATAATTACTCCCAGAACAGAGTCCAAAACTTTAACTACAACTGCATCTGCAACTATTCCCACAACTTTGCTAGGAACTAAGTCTGAAACTTCAACCACAATTGAGTCCGCAACATCAACTGAATCTGCATCTCTGCCCACAACTGACTCCACAATGATGCCTACAAGTGAATCCACAGGTTCAACCACAACTGAGGTTGTAACTTCAACCACAACTGAATCTGGAGCTCTTCCCACAACTGAGTACGCAAGTTCACCCACAACTGAGTCTATAACTTTATTAACAACTAAGTCTGCAATTATTCCCACAAGTGAATCCACAATGATGCCCACAACTGTGTCTGCAACTTTAAACACGACCAAGTTCATAACTGAGCTCACAAGTTCAACCACAACTGAGTCTGAAACTGTAACCACAACTGAGCCTGCAACTAACCCTACAACTTTCACAAGTTCAACCACAACTAAGTTCCCAACTTTACCCACAACAGAGTTTGCAACTATTCCTACAACGGAGTCCAAAACATTAACCACAACTGAATCTGCAACTCGTTCCACAATTGAGTCCACAATGATACCCACAACTAATTCCACAACTTTACTCACAACCAAGTCTGAAACTTCAAGCACAATCGAGTCCGCAACCATCCCCACAACTTTAACCACAAACGAGTCTTCAACTTCTTCAACTGAATCTGCAACTCTGCCCACAAATGACTCCACAATGATGCCTACAAGTGAGTCGGCAATTTTAACCTCAGCCAAGTCCACAACTTTACCCACAACTGAGTCTGAAACTTTAACCACAACTGATTCCGCAACTTTACTTACAACTAAGTCCACAGCTTCAATCACAATTGACTCTGCAACTATCCCCACAACTGAATCCAGAGGTTCAACCACCAATGAGTTTGCAAGTTTAATCACAACTGAGTCTGCAGCTATCCTCACAACTGAGTCCTCAACATTTACCACAACCAAGTCTTCAAATTTAACCACAACAGGGTCTACATTTATACCCACAATTGAGTCCACAACTATCCCCTCAATTGAGTTTATAACTTCAACCACAACTGCATCTGCAACTATTCCCACAACTGAATCCACAGGTTCAACCACAACTGAGTCTGCAACTTTACTTACAACTGAGTCCTCAACGTTAACCACAACTGAGTCTTTGAATTCAACCACAACTGGGTCCACAATTATCACCACAACAGAGTCTGTGACTGTCCCCACAACTTTAACACAACAGTCTATAATTACTCCCACAATAGAGTCCAAAACCTTTACTACAACTGAGCCCGCAACTCTCCCCACAACTGAGTTTGTCACTTTACGTACAACTAAGTCTGCAACTTCAACAAAAATTGAATCCACATCTATACCCACAACTGGGTTTGTAACTTCAACCTCAACTAAGTCTGCAACTTCAACAAAAATTGAATCCACATCTATACCCACAACTGGGTTTGTAACTTCAACCTCAACTAAGTCTGCAACTTCAACCACAGGTGAATCTGTAACTATCCCCACAAGTGAGTCCACAATGATCCCCACAACTGTGTCTGCAACTAAGTCCACAACTGAGCTCCCAAGTTCAACCACAACTAACCCTGCAACTGAGCTTGCGAGTTCAACCACAACTAAGTCCCTAACTTTAACCACAACAGAGTTTGCACCTATCCCTACAACAGAGTCCACAACTTCAACCACAACTGAATCTGCAACTATCCTCACAAGTAAGTTCACAATTATCCCCACAACTGAATCTGCAAATTCAACCACAATTGAGTCCACAACTATCCCCACAATTGAGTTTATAACTTCAACCACAACTGAATCTGCGACTCTGCCCACAACTGAGTCCGCAAGTTCACTCAGAACTGAGTCTGTAACTTTACTCACAACTAAGTCCGCAACGTCAACCACAAGGGAATCTGCAGCTATCCCCACAAATGAGTCCACAATAATCCCCACAACTGTGTCTGCAGCTTTAAACACAACTCATTCCACAACTGAGCTCACAAGTTCAACCACAACTGAGTCTGAAACTGTAATCACAACTGAGCCCACCACTATCCCTACAACTGAGTCCTTAACTTTAACCACAACTGAGCCAGCAGCTATCCCAACAACTGAGTTTGCAAGTTCAACCACAACTGAGTTTGCAACTATATCTACAACGGAGTCCAAAACATTAACCACAACTGAATCTGCAACTCGTTCCACAACTGAGTCCACAATGATACCCACAACTGATTCCACAACTTTACTCACAACTGAGTCCAAAACTTTAACCACTATTGAGTCTTCAAGTATCCCCACAACTGATTCTGCAACTTTACGTACAACTAAGTCTGCAACTTCAACCACAATTGAGTCCACAACTGTCCCCCCAACTGAGTTTGTAACTTCAACGACATCTAAATCTGCAACTATCCCTACAACTGAGTTTGCAGGTTCAACCACAACTAAGTACGCAACTTCATCCACAACTGGATCTGCAACTATTCCCATAACTGAGTCCACAGCATTAACCACAACTAACTCCATAACTGAACCAACACATTCAACCATAGATGAGTCCACAAATGTAACCACAGCTGAGACTGCAATTTTTCCCACAACTGCAACTATGCCCACAAGTAAGTCCACAACTGCACCCACTACTAAGTCCTCAACTGAGTCTGCAACTGTAGCCATAACTGAATCCATTACTTTAACTACTGCTAATGACTTAACTTTACTCACAGCTAGGTCCACATTAATCCCAACAACTAAGTTTGCAACTTTAACCACAGCTAGGTCCACAACTTTACCTACAACTGACTTCAGAACTTTACCCAGAACTGAGTCTATAACTTTAACCCCTACTGAGTCATCAACTTTATTCACAACTGTGTCTGCAAGTTCAACCTCAACTGACATTGCAGTTATTCCCACAAAGGAGTCTGTAGCTTTAACCACAACTGAGTTCACAAGTTCAATCACGACTGAGTCCTCAATTTTAACCACAACTGAGTCTGCAACTTTACCCATTACTGGGCGCACAACTTTCCTCACACCTGAGTCCGAAAGTTCAACCGCAACAAAGTCTGCAACCTCCACTACATCTGAGTCCTTAACTTTAACTGCAGCTTTAATCCCAATTGAGTCCACAACTGGGTCCAGAATTTTCCCTACAACTGAGCCTGTAGCTTTAAGTACAACTCAGTCCACAACTTTACCCACAACTGAGTCCGCAGGTTCAACTACAAATAAGTCCGAAATTTTTACAACTAAGTCTTCGGCTTTAAACACAACTGAGTCCTCAACTTTAACCATAACTGAGTCCACAAGTATCCCCACAAATGAGTCTGCGACTTTAACCACAACTATGTCTGACATCTTTTCCACAACTGAACCCGCAACTTTACCCACAACTGAATCTACAACCATCCCCACAACTGAGTCCACAACTTTACTCACATCTGAGTCTGCAACTTTCACCACAACTGTATCATCTACTTTTACCACAACTGAGTCTTCAACTTTACCCACAACTACGTCTGCAACTTTTAGCACAACTGAGCCTTCAGATGTATCCACACCTTTAACCACAACTCATCCTGCAACTTCAACCACAACTGAGTCCACAAATTCAATTCAAACTAAGCCCTCATCAACAACTGAGAATGATAATTCAACACGTGAACCCGTTACTTCAGTCACAACTGGGCAATCATTTACAACTTTGTCCACACCAACATCCACAAATGAGTCTATGACTTCACCAACAGCTGGCTTTTCACCAAGAACTGAGGCTACAACTTCATCTGCAGCTGAACGGACATCAACAGTCGACTACAGAACTTCAGCCACAGCTGAACTAATATCAGTAACTGAGAATATAACCGTATCCCCAAGGGATTCCACATCAACAACTGAGACGATGAGTTCAACCTCAGCTGACCTTACACCAGTAACTGAGTCTATGAGTTCAACAAGCGAAAAGTCCTCATCAACAACCGAGTTTTCATCTTTACCCTCATACACATTCACAACAACCATGTTTAGAACTTCTTCCTTAACCGAATCCACAACAATAACTGATACTGCAACCATAACAGAGCCACGATCTGATTCTACAACAACAACCAAATCAATAAATGAGTTTTCATCTTCAACATTAACAGCAGAAACTATAACCACATCAACAACAACAGAACTTAGAACTTCAGAAAAAAATGAGTCTCTAACTTTTGCAACTCTTGATCCTGCACTTGTACCAAACGGTGAGACTACAGCTCCAGCCTTAGTTAAACCCACATCAATGATTGGGTCTCTAATTCAAACCACAGCTGAACCCATATCAGTAACTGAATCTACAACTGCAACCAATACTAAGTCTACAAATTCTACTACAACTAAATCCACACCAGCTAAATCCACAACCTCATTTATAAATGAGCTCACGTCAATAAATGAGTCTACAGTTTCCAACACAACTATGACTACTACATTAGGCAATGAATCTACAATGTCAAGCACAACTGAGACAACATCAACAACTGGATATAGAATTTCAACCATAATTGAGCCCTCATCAAAAAGTGAGGCTACTGTTTTAACAGCTGAGTCTAAAACCTCCAATACAACTGAGATGTCTGCATCAAGAATTGAGTCTACAACCACTAACCCAACTGCATCTACAGAGTCAATAGTTTCAGATTCATCTCAATACCCATATCCAGCCACAATCGAGCCCGCCTTGTCAACTGAGTCTATAAGTTCAACCATAATTAAGCCTTTATTGACGGTTGAATCAGCGGCTTTAACAACAGCTGAGCTCACACCAACAACCCAATCGTCATTCTCAACTAGAACTCCGTTTATATCAGTTGCTGAGGCCCAAACTTTAACCACAACTGAGCCCAAAACAACTGCAGCTTTAACCACAAGTGAATCCACTTCAACAACTGGGTCTGTTACGTTAACAATTAAACCTACAACTTCAACCACAACTGAATTAACGTCAACATCATTGACTACAAATTCAGCCACAATTAATCCCACATCAGTAACCAAGTATATCACATTGGCAAATAATTATTCAATGTCAACCAGAGCAACAACCGAGTCTACTATTTTGACTGGAAGTAGCTCCACATCACCAACTGAGTCTATGGTGATGACTGAGTCAATAACTTCAACCACAACTAAACCCACAGTCACAATGGAATCAACATCTCCGATTACTACATCCACAGACCAACCTACAACTTCCCCAATAACTAAGTCTACAAGTTCAGCTGCAATGTCTTCCTCCTCTATGATTGAATCTACTTCAACATTGACTCATTCCATATTAACTAAGACTACAACTTCAGTTACAAATGCAATTTCTTCCTCCAATAACACTACTTTGCCAACATCTGAAAACAACTGAGGCCGCATCATCAACATTGACTGAGACTACAACAGTACCATCCACTTCAACACCAACCAAAACTCTTACACGTTCAGCCATGCCAGAATCAACAACTTTTGTACCATCTACGACTCCAGTACTTGAGACTTCAACTACATTTACGACTCCGGTTATTGAGGCCATGCCTTCTTCTTCTCCAGTGGCCCAGACTGCTACACCAACTATAACTCAAATGGCCAAAAGTACACCACCACCTACCACCCTAACATTCAAAACTGCAGCGCCACCTACCACTAGTCTTGTAACCAAGTCTTTAACAACATCCACCACTCCTGTATATGAGATAACAGCACCATCTTTTGCTCCAGTTGGTGAGGCAACAACACTATCTACTGCTCTAAAAGAGATTGCATCATCATCTCCTACTCCAAAGGATGAGACCATAGCACCATCTAATACGATCACAGCACTATCTAGAAGTACTAACACCATAACGCCATCTGTCACTGAAGTATTGACAACAGAAAAGGGGACGGTATCCTCAAATAACTCAATAGCAAATACTTGGACCACAACACCTTCAATGTTTCAGTCCCCAACTCAGACAACAAGATCTTCTACAAGAAAGACTAGTACCATGCCGCCATCATCTGTCTGGTCCACATCATCTTATACAAAAGAAGCTACCACTAAAGGTAGTGGTACCGCCAGTATCAGTAGCACACCGCGCTCCTCTGCTCCCACCAGAAGCCTAGCAGGTTAGTAATATTTTACTCAGACGCCTGCATACTCCATGTGCAGAATATATAGCTCTGATTTGTCAGACGTCAGTAATATACAAATGCACTAAAGGAATGCTAAAGTTGATTCTCAACCACGTTATTATCTAATGTTTGCATGCCAAAAAGGGTTATTTAGGATGTCTTAACTGATACTGCAGCTAGATGAAACAGAGCCAATATCTTTCCAATGCAAAGAGGTTTTTTTTTTAGTTTTTATTGGTGTTAATAAAATTGTGATTTTTTTTATTTTTAATCTTCATTTTTCATAACGATTAAAGTCCCGTGCCCATTCTATTGGGTTCTATGATCTTCAGGAACCATTTAAATCCCATTGGGCCCCTAAAAAAACTACCAAAACCACCTTAATTTCACCATCCCCAGTGACTCTAAAGCAGTGGTTCTCAACCTGTGTAACCTCAAGACCCACATTCGTCCTTGGTCATTAAGTGGTGACCCAAGTCGCACTGCAATGGAACGCACGGCATTGCGGGACCGTGCGTTCCGGTGTGGGCAATTGAACTGTGGGCAGGAGGTGTGTTTGGGGTGCCATTACGAGAACTGGAGTGGACCCTCAGCCGGTGCTGTGCTGCGACGGAGCTCCATCCATATGTGCATTGTTTGTACAACTCCCTTGCGCGCCCTGTAGAGGTGACGGGAGCCAGAATGTGACGTCACTCCGGTCCAGGCACCTCTACAGGGGATGTGAGGGAGCTGTAAGCAATGCACGTATGGATGAAGCTCCCTCATGCCCATAGCTCCAGCCCACCCCACCTCAAGCTGACACTCGATGCTGGGCAGCATATTCTGAATGGCTGCTCTGCGTAAGAACTGACATTGCTGCGTTAGGAGGAGGCTAAGAGACTCTCACCTAGAAAAATAGAAGGCACGCAGCGAACTACTGAACACGGGGTCGCGACCCACCAGTTAAGAACCAAGGTTCTAAAGCCTTTTATTAAAATGGCAAAGTTGCTCTCTGATCTCTCGAATTTCACAGAAATTTAATGGCATTGGAAACCCCAAATCTAATTCCCTGCTTATGAGTCTTCAGTGTTCCTGCTTTGATGGCGATTGAATCTTTTTTTCTTCTATGGTTGGTCTATGGACGGTTAGGTACTGTGCTAGAAACCTATTTTGCCATTATCACTGTATGTATTTTATCTTATAGAGTCCTTTGCAGTGAGGGTCTACATGCGGAGTTCCATGCCTCTGGATGCCATTATAATGGACGCATTTCTGCAACAGGTAATTTGACTGAAAACAGATGGAAAGATATCTGGCTGCCCGTTCCAATACTTCTGAAACATTTTAAAAACAACATGGTCTCTGAAGGCAGGTTTTGGGCTTGTACACCGGGTCCAGCCTGCTCCCCTGCTGCTGCTGGCTCTCATTGACTGTGGAGACGAACGCGCCGCTGCACAGATGATCTGAACAGCGGCGTGTTCGTCTTCAGACGCCAGTGAAAGCCAGCGGCAGAAGATCTCATAGCGACCCAGGCGGCCCGCACGGCATCTGGCCGGGCCCCACTGTGCCCCGGGCCCCATAGCGACCGCCTGGGTCGCTATGGTGATTGTTACGCCACTGGGCTTGTCCCCATCATTTTTGGATAATAGGGATGAGCTCAGGTTTGGACCTGAGCTCCTTCAACCATAGAAGTAGCTCCTTCAAACATGAAGCTCCTACCACTGCCACCCAATCAGCTGCAGCCTGTAATTCTCTGTGTACAGGTGCATGTAAGCAAAGGGGCGGAATGCAATGACATAATTGACCTTATATGGCCACATGGCTATATTTGGTCAGTGGCATTAGCCTAATATGGTCATGTGACCATAATAGGTCAATGATGTCAGCAAAAGCTTCCTGCCCCTTTGTTAATGAGCAGCTGCAGGGCACATCGTATAAAGAACAGCTATACCTTTTAACAATCTATCCCTAAACCACCACCATCCCTTCTAAGCTAAGTCCATGAGCCTCCTTATCCCAGCTGCATACCTTACCTTGGATCCAGAGTCGTTCCCCACACCTGTTTTATATCTTCAGCAGCATAATTCTCTTCTTCAGCACTTGCTCCACTGACTTATATTAGGCTAAATTAAGAGATGCAAATACTGTATACCAGGACTAGAGACCTCGGTTGGCTTCATTCCAGTCAATGAGGATGCTGAAGAGAGTTTAGGAGTTGTCCATGGCTCTGGAAATAAGGGATGAA
>NW_017308576.1:146006-149732 GCF_000935625.1 Nanorana parkeri | reverse complement strand
GGGGGAGGGGGGTGTTTAGTGTAGTTTAGTTTGGTGCTGAGAGGGGTTAATGGTAGTTTGTAAAAGTACAAGCTGTACATTAAAGACCCGTTCACACCAATGCATTGCACTGTTTTCCAACAAAATCAATGGTAACACTTAAAAACACATCAATGGGTGCTGCTATGCACTTTACATTGCCTGTCATCCTCATTGTGACAGAATTTGTAGCTTTTAGCAGGGGGGCATGTCAGACCGCAGGAGAGGGGCCACTGCTATCCACAGAGAGAGCAGTTATCTACACGGCCTGGCCCCACAAAAGTCACCACCTGGATTTATCTAAGCAAATAGGTCAGAGCCTTCCATTGGATAAGTGTTATGATCTGGAGTTGCTTCAGTTGGTCAGGTCTAGGTTCAGCAACGTTATGAGAGGTCAGATGCCTTCTTGAATACACTGAATGACCGGATTTTCCCATCAATGGGTTTTTTCTTCTCTGATGGCACATCGGGCATATTCCACGATGACAATGCCAGGATTCACCGGGCTCAGATTGTGAACGAGTGGTTCAGGGAGCATGAGGCATCATTGTCACACATGGATTGGCCACCACAGAGTCCAGACCTCATTGAGAATCTTTGGGATGTTCTGGAGAAGACTCTACGCACAGGTCCGACTCTCCCATCATCACTACAAGATCTTGGTAAAAAAATGAATACAACTCTGGAGAGAAATAAATGTTGTGACATTGCATAAGCTTATGGAAACAATACCACGGCGAATGTGTGCCGTAATCAAACCAAAAGACGGTCCAGGAAAACATTAGAGTGACTTTTTTTGGCCAGGCCGTGTATATCTGCAGCATGTTGGAAAGGGATGAGACCTGCCATTGTGTACTACTGATACTTACCTACCTACAATCCCTGAGCCCCAAACTAATACCTGAAACTTCCAGGTTTAAAGAAGCGTGTGACTCTCCCCATTCCTCCTATGCTGCTAAGTGTCCAATCACCAGGGCCGAATGCTGTCACAGAGTGGGGATCCACACCACTACGTAAGGCTCAAGCAGGCAAATGGAGCAATGGGAGATGACGGAACGTAAGTATCAACAGCAGAGGTGACACAGTATCCGGAGAATCTGTTACTTTATACTATATATATAGTACTATATACTTTACAATGTATTATATTAGTTGCATTCCAGATTTTATGCCTGATGTAGTAAGATCAGTTAGGGTCTGGAACTCTCTGCCACAGGCGCTGATTTCAGCAAATAATGTGGAATTGTTCAAGAAACTTTTGGACGATTTCTTAAGGGACCGCAATATACAACTGTACAGGTACTCCTAGAATTAGATCCTAATAGGTTGGACTTGATGGACTAATGTCTTTATTCAACCTCAAATACTATGTAACTATGTAGTATTTATATACTGATACTGATATTTATAGCATACATTTTTTTTTTTTGCAGACCTGTTCAGAACTCTTCAACAAGTTTCAGACTGCAGATTTCACGCTGACCTATGGGGAGGACCGGACCTCGGTGCATTGCTCTTCAGTCCTTCCATCAGCTCATGGCCTGGCCTCATAAAAGAGTAAACGTTCGGAGTATCCTAATCAGTGTTACATTCACTGAACTATGGGGATGAGGTTGGGGTTTGCTGCTGCCATGGATTATGGTGAATCCCGGGGTATGTGAACTGCGAGCTTCTCAGGTTCCCCGGCAGAAATAAGGACCGACCTATATTGCAGTGCACAGCCTTAGCCCCTGGTCAGCAGTCACTAGAGCCAATAGGTAGAAGGAATGGATTACCCAGCTCCACTCACTATACCATGTGGGCTTATAGCAGCCATGTTGGCAGTGTGGGTTGAAGGTGGGGGAGAGCTGGCAATTTTGTGCAGGGAGAGATACTGTTTTCTGAGGGGGGGGGGGTTATTTTTCAATTTTGGCATTGCTCCGTGTCTCCTTTGTGCCTTGCTTCCCATGTATTTTCTTTAACATTAGCTTTCTTTTTAGCCCTACCATTGGCCAGAATTGAATAACAAGATATATCCTTCATTGACATCAATGGGGTTCATGCAAAAGTTAAATATAAAACAAGATTCAGGAAACTCGCTCAGCCTTTTTGAACCATGAAATCTCATTGCATTCCATAGTTTACCTAAAAACATTAAGGAACATGTGTAGGATCTACAAAACACATGTACTGAAAATCAACAAAACAAAGCACTGCAAAGTATGTCTGGTCCAGAGACTCCCGTTGTACCTCCCCGCTGATCTCACAAGCCTGGAGTATACAGGAAGAGCAGGAGGAACCATTGCTGTATATGGCCACCAGGTGGCACTGATGGCCATGGGCTTCCTCCTTCCAGTATTTCGGTGGCTTTATGTAGAAGGAGCTGAACTCTTTAATCCTAAAAAGTCTGTGATACGTTAATAACTATGAAGTGCAAATAGGTCCAAATCTCCGGTCCTAATACAATGAGAAACTTCTATAAGTAGAATATGAACATTTTCTTTCTACACACCGTGTAGAATAGTTTTCCAATCCATGGTTTGATGGTCACATCCCCAGTGTACTCACTATGACTGTTGTGTAAACCAAAAAACAATACAACATTAGTATAAGTTGCTTTATTAAGCTTCATATAGGTTTTGCCCTGATGGTATAAGACTTATAAGTCAATGATTTGTGGGCTCATCTTCATGATGTAAATGAAAATAAAGCAAAACTTCATCCAAAACTCATTATTTTTCTTTAGCAAAGTCTGTGAAATAATTAGAACTTGTGTCAGGCTTTTCCTGCTAATTGTGTTCACTTTAAGGATGAACCGGGTTCAGGCTGAGCTTCTCCAACGCTGGAAGTGCCATGGGTCACCTGCCCAATGAGCTGTGGGCCGGGGCCATTCCCCGCCCCTCAGACGGTTATACACTAAGGGGCGGGATGCTTGTGCTGATGTCATTGACCTTATGTGGCCATATAAGGCAAATTACATCATTGCATCCCGCTCCATTGCCTTTGCTGGGAATTCCCCGGCTGCAGCTGATTGGCAATGGATGGAGCTCCCTTCTGTGTTTGGGCCAGGTCATTCCTAGTTCACTTTAAAGAGTTTTCTCTTCACTTTAAGTCCCCATGCACACACAAATCGGCCGGCATGTACAGCTCCGTGCTGCGTGCGCATAGGGGGGCGTACGGCCGCATAGCCCCGTAGAGAAGGACGGGGGCTGGCTACTAATCACACGCAGCACCTGTCCTTCCCGGGAGCTACGCGGCCGTACGCCCCCCTTTGCTCACCTCAATTGCAGGTCCGCAGGGGTGCAGGTGAGCGTATTCATACCCCGCCGGAATGGATCCTGTATGCGTCCCACTGGTCATCCGACCAGCTTCCTCCCCTGTGAATTGAGAAAGCTGGTCGGATCGCCAGCAAAACATCTTCAAGAAAAAATTCCGTCCTCCCTTCCCCTCCCCCTCCCCCCTGCACTTACCTCTCTCCTCTGGTTCCGTCCGAGTCTCTCTCCTCACTGCAAGTAGCAGAGCGGCAGGGTTAAAAGTAACCCTGCCGCTCCGTGTAGACAGTGAGAGGGGAGAGCTGTGCTGGAGAATGAAGAGAACTGATCTAATGAAGTTGTTATCCACAGAGATTTCTCTTCCTCTGAGATAATACAATGCGGCACGGCCTGAGATATCTTCACCTACACACAGTGCTGGATTTACTCTCCCTGCCACCCCAAGGCCAGGTTCCAC
>NW_017308576.1:145191-145478 GCF_000935625.1 Nanorana parkeri | reverse complement strand
TTAAAAAAAATATATTCTTACTTTTTAACAATTTGTTTCTTATTATTTTTTACTTTTTAAATCACCTTTTTATTTTTTTATTTCATATTATTTTATTTATTTATTAAATTTTTTTTAAAAATCAATTACATTTTTCTTCCCCACCTAACTTTATTGCTATCACACAGGAGAAAACAATCCCCTGTGTGATAGCAATTGGAGGTGACAGGTTCTCTTTATTGACCCTGTCACCTCCAATACAGGAGTTCTAGCACAGCACTGTGCTGGAACTCCTGTGACAGGTGAGA